>NC_140180.1:15380828-15388328 GCF_963971535.1 Notolepis coatsorum | reverse complement strand
TCGTGCCACAGCCAATCATGATGAGGCGTCTGCAGCGGTGGATCTCCTTCAGGTGGTCCTTTAGACCCCCGAGAACCACTGAGGAGGGGGGAGGAGAGAGGAGGGCGTCAATAAGTCATACTAATAACAATAACAACAATAATAATAATCATTGGTAAGTACTTTCAGCTACATACAATTTCCACTTTCAAGGCAAGTAAACCAAGTGCAATTTAAGGAGTTCAAATATTTTATGTCTTTCCAGAGGTCACTGGTCTATTGAACATTGCTGCACTCTATTAAAGGTGCACTCTGTAGGACTTGTGATCATTTGGAATGAGGATAGCGGTTGAGTCTACAAGGTCCTCAATCCAAGCCATCAAAGGTCTTACTGGGCGAACCTTTAAGCTGGAAGATGTAGGAATTGTTCAGGTCCTTTGAATAGATAAAGTGCCAGGTGAGCGTACTGACATGTAAATGGCATACTGTATAGCAGTGGTGCCCAACCAGTCGATCGCGATCGACAGGTAGATCGCGGGCTGATTTCAAGTAGATCTTGATTAATAAAATTTGATTATTAAATTTTTTTTTTTTGCTAAATCAACTCTTCCTCTCCTTGTTAACTACAACAAGCAATGCTGTTTGTTATTTAAGATGAGGTCGGACTCTGCACTGACAGATTTGTGTTCATTATGCTGCTTTTATAAAGCCTCAAATGACGGCTTACAATATACAATTTTGGTTGGTAGCTCTCGGGCTAGGTGGTAAATAAAAAAGTAGATCTTGGTTCAAAAAAGGTTGGGCACCCTGCTGTATAGTCTCTGAACAAACTGATGCTCAAACACCGCAAACAATAATCCCCTCACTTAAATAATATCCAACCTCCTGTTTGATTTGCATTAGAGTGTGTGTTTTCGTTATTAGCTCTGTGCAAATATTGATTTATGCGCTCAGCGCTTTGTGCATTGTGCCACCCACATCCTAGAAACCTGAGGTAGAACAGGATGTGAGATCTGAATCACTTTTATTTTAAAAGAGTTATATCAAAGATACTGAGTTATATTTATCAAAGATATTGCGTTATACCAAAGATAGTGAGTTATACCAAAGATACTGAGTTATATCAAATATACTGAGTTATACCAAAGCTATTGAGTTATTGAGCGACAGTGAGCGACAGTGGCTCAGGAGGTAAAGCTGTTCGATTCCCGCTCCTCCCCCGGGCAGCGTGTCGAAGTGTCCTTGAGAAATACACTTAACCCCTAACTGCTCCCGATGAGCAGGTCGGCACCTTGCATGGTCGCCTCCGCCGTCGATGTGTCAATGTGTGAGTGAATGTGTGAGTGAATGGGTCAAATGTGAGGAACAAGTTGTAAAGCGCTTTGGATAAAAGCTGCTATATAAATGCCGTCCATTTACCATTTACCAAAGATACTGATTAAGGAAGCTGTGCTCATAGATATCTATAGAACACTAGATAGCTTGCCCGCGCTGCCGGCCAATGGAGAGCGACATCACTGAACCGCCGCCATCTGGCTCCAGTCAGCCTTGAGTGAGAGTGAGTGAGCTGCACAGACAAAAATACTCATAACTCGCTGAAATATTGACGGATTTACAAACGGTTTGGTTTATTACAAGCATTATTAACCTGGCTATGATTCAAGCGGTTTGTAAAAAAAAAAAAAACATCTTTAAAAAAAACTTTTATAAGTATGCAGTACATAACTACATCTTTGATGTTTATAGCAACCAACCCGTTTGTAAATCCGTCAATATTTCAGCGATTATGAGTATTTTGTCTGTGCAGCTCACTCACTCTCACTCAAGGCTGACTGGAGCAAGATGGCGGCGGTTCAGTGACGCTGGTGACTCCGCCTTAAGCTATCTAGTGTTCTATAGATATCTATGGCTGTGCTGACCATAGGGTGAAAATGGAACACTTCCTGTCTCGTAAGTGGGCGGGCCTTTTACACAGAGGCTATTGTGAAGTGTGTTGTCAAACAATATGGTACTGTGCCAGATCTACAGGTCAGTGTGACACATCCTTTTTCTTTTTTAAACACCTCCGGTTATATGATATATTATGATGATACGTCAAAGGGGTTGTATTAATATCAACAAAGGTTGTTTTTTCCTTACCTGTGTTTGTGTCGAAGCAGACGCGCCCTCTCATGGTGTTGACCACAGACTCCGGCTGCTCGAAGATCTCCTTCTGCATGAAGGCCTCAAAGTTACCTGCAGAGAGACGTCGTACAGAGACACGTTACAGCCTCCCTGCTGCATTTCTACACGTCATTCACTTGACAGATGATGCAGAGTCCCCCCCCCCCCCTCAAAAGTACTTAACCCTAAGCACTGCCACACAACAGAAGGTTTATAACCCTTTACTATCACACAACCGACGGTCGCCGGCTGTTGTGTGGCAGTGGAAGGGTTAACCTTCTGTGAATTGTTGCAGTGAAAGGGTTAACCGTTTTTGGTAGTGTGGCAGTGAAAGGGTTATTAAGGAAGAGGCAAGCATCCACAGTTATTATTAGTAGTAAGGCTCCGTCTCAGTTCCGTCTGCTGTCATGCCTCGAAGCAACCAGCAGGGGGAGAGCAAGGCCACAAGTCTACCCACTTGAGAGTGAGAGTATTATAGCACTAATTGTTTTAACCGGATGACCCTTGAATCCTCATAACCGTCCCAAAGAATAACACCTCGACAGTTTTTTTATTGAAAGCCTATCCCTGTCTAAACATAGACATCCTCCGGCTTCCATGGTGGAAGACCCTGGTATAGGCACGGCCTGGCCCTTTGTTGCCCTCTGACCTTTCATGATCTGCTGCAGCTCCATCTGCAGGGTCTGGATGGCCCTCAGGGGGCCTCCCCCGCCTGGCGCTTCATCCTGTGGATGGACAGGGTTCCTCCCGTCACCAGGGCGATGTCGTCGTCCTCCATGTACAGGACCTTGTTGGTGTGTTCGATGATGGCACTGGAGGAGGGATTGATTGATTGATTGATTGATTGATTGATTGATTGATTGATTGATTGATTGATTGATTGAAAACTTTATTAACAGATTGCAGAATGGGTACAGTACAGTATACGGCTCAATACACACAATTGTTAAGGGGATGCAGACCAGAGAAAGACTTTCGTCTTGTTTACATCAGGGTCCCCATTTCAATTCATCATAACAATGGCAGGTGTTAGGTGACAGAAGGCATGATGGGATGCACGATCTACTCACGGACTAGGACCAGACAAATTAACTCTTGGCACCCAGGGCCGTAGGATTGGTTTCAACATTTGGGGGGGGGGGGGGGGGGGGGGGATTTTAAGCGGGGGTCTAGGGGTGCTCCCCCAGGAAATGTTGAGCGTCAAACACGTTTCCTGCATTCTGGTGTACTACTTATGGACACATTTGTGCCTTTTCTGCATCAATTTATGGTGGAAATGCCCTCTTTTGGGGAGGGTTGTCATTCATATTAGCTATATTTTTTGAGGGGGACAAATTTACCTCTTCTTAATATTGAGGGGTACATGTTGGCACAGACACAGACACACACACACACACACACACACACACACACACACACACACACACACACACACACACACACACACACACACACACCACACACACACACACACACACACACACACACACACACACACACACACACAACACACAAACACACACAAACACACAGATATACAGTAACTAAGCCATTGAGCCTTAATGGCTGGGTGCTACACGGTGGTGGTAGGCAATTGGAGGCAATTACAAAAGTGTGTCTAGAAAAGCGCTATATAAATGCAATGATCATTCATTCACACACACACACACACACACACACATACACACACACACACACACACACACACACACACACACACACACACACACCACACACACACACACACACACACACACACACACACACACACACACACACACACACACACACACACACACACACACACACAAACACACACACACACACACACACACACACACACACACGCAGAGCCTTGGTCTTACCTGGCATCGGAGGCGAAGTAATACTCCACGGCCTTGCCGTCCCCGGCGCAGTTGAGGGCGTTGTTGAAGCGTCGGCCCGGTTGTGGCTGTTCTTGTCCTCCTTGTACAGAACTGCAGAAAGGGTCGAAGGAGGGGGTCAGAGTTCAAGTGTCAAAGGGCTCACCACCAACATGACCACACCAACACGGTCAAGATCTGACGCTTCACTTTGAACCCTTCACCTGAAGCTGCCTGGGAAAAGGCCATTTCTTTCTTTTTACGAAACTCCTAGCGGTTCTATGATGCGATCTGGGCGTGGAACGGGGGCCTGCAGGTGAAGGGTTCAAGTGAACAATGCGGTTCAAATGAGACCCTTTTTTCACTGCCACACGACAGAAGGTTAACCTTTACTATCACACAACCGACGGTCGCCGGCTGTGGTGTGGCAGTGAAAGGGTTTAACCTTCTGTGTGTTGCCACAGTGAAAGGGTTAACCGTTTGGTAGTGAAAGGGGTGTCAAAGGTGCACTATGCAGTTCGGGGGAGGGAGGTTTGTTTACAGACAAGAGCCTGCGATTGGTCGGACCGACTTATTACTGCCCGACCGTGTGTACATGTAATTACTACCTCTAGTAGTACGTCGAGGGGCCTGTGAATCCAACACAAGCCTAAAAGATGCTAAGAATAGTAAAATAGTAGAAGAATAGTAAATAAGTCGGTGAACGAAATTGCAGGCCCAGCCTATAGCTGCCATTGTAAATAACAACGGTGATGCTCTTTCAAGTAAGCTCTCTACCGGTAGTGTTGTTTTTTCATTGCTCTTGAGTTTCAAATCTCACACCCAAAACTACAAAGTGCAACTTTATAAGACAATCACGGGGGAAAAAGCGGATCATCAGAAATGTGCCCACGTCGTTTCAAAAGGAACCGACCGGCGATGATAGACAGAAGCGAGCGAATTCCCATATCATCCCTCTTCATCAATCAATCACAATAGGCGCCTTGATTCACTCGAACGCGGCATTAGCGTCAATCACAGACGGACGATCAGCCGTTCAACCGGAATCGATTTCATCACCCAGCGGCGCTGATTCCCCCCCCCCTCCCCCCGGGAAGCTACAGTGACATCATTCATCTTCATCGCTCGTCTTCTATCCTGCGTCCTATAAGTAGGCTGTGTGACCGTAGTATCAGCAGCAGCACTGTATCGTCTGAGAAGTACTCCAAAGTATATTATGGGCGTAAAGACGACCATTAAGATACCCTGATCTCTCTCTCTCCCTCTCTCGCTCTCTCGCTCTCTCTCTCTCTCTCTCTCTCTCTCTCTCTCTCTCTCTCTCTTCGCTCTCTCTCTCTCGGGCCTTGGCCTTTGGACCTGTCCCGATGGAGCTTGAGAGATCCAAGTCGAGGAGTAACCATAAAGTCTTAACGTAGACTGATAAGGGGAGGCTGAAGATGACTCCCTCACACAGAGAGAGAGAGAGAGAGAGAGAGAGAGAGAGAGAGAGAGAGAGAGAGAGAGAGAGATAGCACAATAAAACACATGGCTGCGTTGCTAAGAAAACATGAGGCAATCGAACAACTAGAATGGAGGTCTGTTGTTTCTGTGCGTCAGACGACCCTCGCCTGACGCACGCTTGTTTTTCTTTTTCTCCGAGGACGATGACGGGTGGACCACACCCAAACTGATTTAATTGGCCGTTTGGTCGCCCTCATAATACTTATTTTGGTCTACAGTTCTCAGGGCACCTGTTTAATAATGCCATATTGTCGCTGATATACCTATATACCTACAGTATACCTACATTAAAGAAATGTCCCCAGCAAATCTCTTAGTTATATCAATATTGTGCCATCAGAACTTCGTCTTTTGCAGGTTAAGTATTTAATGTTTTCCATTGCCCATTACACCGTTACACCATCATCTTCTTATCAACCAGGAAATGCTTGTGTGAAAATCGTATTAGAAGTTGATGAATCTTGTAATAATCGATGCAGGAACACGATTCCTTTTTTTTTTTTTCAGATAATCTCTTAATTACAACAACATTGCGTATTTAAGCTAAGCAGGGTTGTACTTATAAGGTGAAGTATTTCCAATGTCGCTATTTGGAAGAAAACGAGACGGCTTGCCAGAAATGACATCACTCTCACTACACTTTCACGTGATGGGGGGGTCAAGTCTTTCTCAATGCGTACTAGGTATATAATACGAGGCTCCATGTGGCCGTATGAAACTGAGAGCTGGAGACCATCAGAGCAGTCGGCTCGGGGGGCAGTGGTCAACCCGTCACCGTCCTGGGAAAAAAAAAACAACCGCTTCTTTGAAAAGTTACAAATTGTAAAACAGGATCGTTGGATAGGGCTGCGAACAACACCGCTCCCCGGAGCTATTTAAACGAATTTCCATAAGTCTGACACAGTCGCTCGCCTGCCAAACAACACAACCAAAAACCAAAACCAAAACAAAAAAGTCCCTAGAAACCAAGCAACGATTCCACACTAAGACGTTTCCGACACAGTTGAATAAATATTGCGCAATGAAAATGTGTGTCGACAACAACACCAACAATTGACACATTTTGACAGTAGAACGGTATTAGATGACATTTGGCCTTCCAGTACAAGTTACATTATGAATGAAATTGATCCGTCATGGTGATTGTTATTCTTATCAAATGTATGCCACAAAACCTTTATAACACCGCTGTAATTCTATAGATATTGGATTAAAGAGGAATGAAACACATGGTGCTTTAACAGCCCCTAGTGGTTGAGCTGGCACGCCACGCGTCTTTCTTCCTAGACACACTGTCATGGTACCTCCGAAGAGGAACTCTGACATCAAGAACGGGGGCCATGCTCCACACATGGTGAAGATAATCAGCCCCCCCCTACCCGAACCCCCTCTCACAAAGGCCACGCCTTTCTCGCCACGGTCAAACTTGAGAAGAGTGATTGGTTAGATCCGTGTTAGTAGGTGGTTAGATCAGAGCATCCAATCAGAGACAGAAGACAGCGGGGTTCATCCAATCATCCCTTGATCAGTATAGGACAGACACCTAACACCAGTGGGCGGGTTATGAGGCCTTCTGAACCGAGTGCAAGTAGACTATAGTATGTATAGTACTGTGTGCAAGTATACTATAGTCTATCTCTATAGTATACTATCTATACTATAGTATGAAATCCTGACTTTTTCGACACCACAGTGCATTACGTGTCATATTGCTGGATGCAGAGGACACTTCTCTAGTCCCATATGTTTAGTTGTTATGTCTCTCAATCAAAGGACCAACCATCAATCAGGTATAGTACCCCCAGTTTTTAAATAAGAATTGTTTAATTAGTATTTAAAGAACAGCCAACATGTTTGTAAATGAGCTTACCAGTTTCCTTTCTCGTGTACGTTCAGTAGAAAGACTATCTGGCTGCACGTTAGCCTAGCTTAGCACAAAGAATGAAGCGGTTAGCCAAGGCATTGTCCAACTAACACCCTTGTCCGCTCCCATTCA
>NC_140180.1:15352529-15380628 GCF_963971535.1 Notolepis coatsorum | reverse complement strand
TATTTTTAATCAATTTATTTTATTTTTATCTAGACAAAATACGAGGGGGGGGGGGGGGGGGTGGCCACCGGAAACTTTTTTTAAATGTTTCACTGAATTCTACTGATTCACTTGAAAAATAAATGTTTATCCTGGCCTCCCAAAAAATTCTTCTTTTTTGACATAGCGACTGATGCCATCCAGATGGTTGTTGGCACCGTAGGCCAGTGGTGCTCAACCTGGGGGTCGGGGGACGCCAAGGGGGTCGCAAAAACATATACAAATACGGACCGTGTTTATCATTTCCTTGGTGTGTAGAAGACTGTAATCTTGTGAAATAAAGCCTAAAAGCCCTCCTCCTATCATGATGAATCAAGGCAAAGCGGGGGTTCACTATTCTGCCGGTCTGGCTCGACTAGGCCGGGGGGTCGCGAACAGGCACTCACTTCTGTTTCTAGGGGTTACGGTTAAAGGTTTTTTTACGAGCCAAAGTGGCTGAGAACAACTGCCCTAGGTCGCTGCCTAGATGCCCCTGTAGTCCTCCCCACCCGACGGCCCTCACCGAACCAGCTGAAAAGGTATCAAGTGAAATAAACGGAACGAGATGTGATTGAGAGAGTGTTGCTGGCCGAGGGCGTTCCCCCGAGTGCGGAACAGGAAGAGCTCCAGTCGCTCCGGTGATGAGTCACAGAGAACCAGGCGAAGGGCCAGGCAGGCAGGCAGGCAGACCAGAGAGAGGCACCCAGGAGGGAGAGCAGGGGACCTGGGTCCAATCTCTCTCTCTCTCTCTCTCTCTGCCTCTCTCTCTCTCTCTCTCTCTATCTCTCTTTCTCTCTCTCTCTCTCCCTCTCTCACTCTCTCCTCTGGCATCTGCCTCTCTCTCTCTCTCTCTCTCTCTCCTCTCTCCTCTCTCTCTCTCTCTCTTCTCTCTCTCTCTCTCTCTCTCTCTCTCACTCTCTCCTCTGCATCTGCCTCTCTCTCTCTCTCTCTCTCTCTCTCTCTCTCTCTCTCTCTCTCTTCTCTCTCTCTCTCTCTCTCTCTCTCTCTCTCACTCTCTCCTCTGCATCTGCCTCTCTCTCTCTCTCCTCTCTCTCTCTCTCTCTCTCTCCCTCTCTCCTCTGCATCTGCCTCTCTCTCTCTCTCTCTCTCACTCTCTCCTCTGCATCTGCCTCTCTCTCTCTCCCTCTCTCTCTCTCTCTCTATCCTCTCCTCTCATCTCTCCTCTCTCTCTCTCACTCCTCCTCTGCATCTGCCTCTCTCTCTCTCTCTCATCCTCTGCTCCTCCTCTCTCTCTATATCTCTCCTCTGCCTCTTCTCTCTCCTCTCTCTCCTCTCTCTCTCATCTCTCTCCTCTCGCTCTCTCTCTTCTCTCTCATCTCTCTCTCATCTCATCTCTCTCTCTCTCTCTCCTCTCTCTCTCCTCTGCATCTGCCCTCTCTCTCTCCTCTGCTCCTCTCTCTCCTATATCTCTCCTCTGCCTCTCTCTCTCTCTCTCTCTCTCTCTCTCTGCCTGGGTCTTAAGACACACGGTATGATGATAGTGAAACACAAGCAGCTGTACTTTATACGATAAGTCATACACACAAACAGGCACACGCACACGCACACACGTCACACACACACACACACACACACACACACACACACACACACACACGCAAACCACTGTCACACCCCTTATCGTAAGCACAGAAGGTTACTGTTCGGAGTCATAATACATGACAGATGTAATGAACGCGTTACCCCATGTAGCCTGAATCACGGGAGTCTCCTAGAAGATCGCGCCAGTTGTTGCTTCTTAGTGGTAATCGTCAGATATGATTCAATATGATTCAATTCCAAAGGGTCTGGGTGAGCTTCCTCTCACTGTCTACTATTGTCTTGTTTTAATTTCTTCATGATGTGTAGAGGAGTAGAGGGAGAGAGAGAGTGTGTGTGCGTGCGTGGCGTGTGTGTGTGTGTGTGTGTGTGTGTGTTGTGTGTGTGTGTGTGTGTGTGTGTGATGTGTGTGTTGCGTGTGTGTGTGTGTGTTTAACTGTGCTGTGCATGTGTGTGTGTGTAGGTGTGTGTGTGTTTAACTGTGCTGTGTGTGTGTGTGTGTGTGTGTGTGTGTGTGTGTGTGTGTGTGTGTGTGTGTGTGTGTGTGTGTGTGTGTGTGTGTGTGTGTGTGTGTGTGTGTGTGTGTGTACACACTAACCTGGTGGCCACAGCCTCTCCATGGAAATGACGGCTCTTGAAGACCAGTGCGAAGGCCCCCTCCTGTGATAAAAAGGAAACAGGGTCAGTTTACATTTTGCCGCGTCAAAAGCATTTTACAGATTCAAAACACAATAAACGATGATGGATGACGGTGTGGAATCCTGAGGACGAGGAGGAGGATGTGCTACCAGGAAGTAGGGATGTCCGATATTGGCATTAAAATGTAATATCGGAAATGATCGGTATCGGTTTTCAAAAAATATATATATATGTTTTTACATTTATTTAACCTTTATTTACCCAGGCAAGCAAGTAAGAACAAATTCTTATTTTATGTATTGTCAAAAGTATGCATAATGTTGTGTTAATTCCATGACAAGAGATATGTAATGTTAATTACCTGAAATTATTCAGTTTTTTTGGGGGGGGGGGGAAACCCCGCATATATCGGTATCGATCAGAAATTAAGAGTTGGACAATATCGATATATCGGATATCGGTAAAAAAGCCAATATCGAACATCCCTACCAGGAAGTAGTCACATGGAAACACAGCGATCAGGGCGGATTCTCAAAGTGCCGTGCCTGTGAGTGGCCCCTAGGGGCAGAGTGGCTAACCGTGAGAGTGAGTGAGTGATGTGAGTGAGTGAGTGAGTGAGTGAGTGAGTGAGTGAGTGAGTGAGTGAGTGAGTGAGTGAGTGGTGAGGTGAGTGAGTGAGTGAGTGAGGAGTGAGTGAGGGAGTGAGTGAGGGAGTGAGGGAGGAGAGAATGTAGCCAGTCACAGCTCCGTGGTGGACAGTAACCAGTGGTGAATAAATACACTTCCTTTAAGTAAAACTAGA
This sequence comes from Notolepis coatsorum, assembly GCF_963971535.1. Classification (NCBI taxonomy): domain Eukaryota; kingdom Metazoa; phylum Chordata; class Actinopteri; order Aulopiformes; family Paralepididae; genus Notolepis; species Notolepis coatsorum. The sequence goes on along the minus strand of NC_140180.1, from coordinate 15,377,609 downwards.
AATACCCAGATGATATAGCACTAATGACCAAGATAATACAAAAGTAAAAGATTCAAAATTCTACTTAAGTAAAAGTATTTGATATTGAAAGTACTTAAGTGTGAAAAGTAACTGCACATTCTACATGACGTGTGTGTATGCCAGTGCTTGGGAGTGTTCAACCATCGAACCATTGATCTCTATGTTATGTTAAAGTGGTATGTGGTCCAGTTATGCTGCTCTGATTACATCCTCTTGGGGTTGGCAGGCTTCACATTTGAAAGTACACAATCTTCACACATTTTTTGCCATGTTTTCTATGCTAAATCTTTTTCTAGTAACTAGTAACTAGTAACTGGTGGGGCTCAGGTGAATGCAGTTGAGTAAAACTACAAAGTTCCCTAAAATGAAGTACCTCGACATTTTACTTAAGTAGAGTGCTTGAGTACAAATACTTTTTTACTCTCCACCACTGACAGTAACACAGCTCCACAGAAACATTGCAACACCCCCACACCCCCCACCCCCGCCTTGCTTTGGATACAAGCGCTCCCTCTGTGGACTCTCCCGTTCGGGGTGGAGGTGGTGGGGGGGGTGGCGGTGCTCGTGGTGGGGGGGTGGGGGGGGGGGGGGGGGGAGTAGTGGGGGGGTTGTTTTGGGTGTCAGAGGAGGGGCTTGGTTAAGCAGAAATAACCCTAGGCTAGGAACAGACGAAAAGAGAGAAAGGGGGAGAGAAAAAGAGAGGGAGACGGAGGGAGAGAGAGAAAAAGAGGGAGATAGAGAGGGAGAGAGAGAGATAGAGGGAGAGAGAGAAAAAGAGGGATAGAGAGATAGAGGGAGAGAGATAGAGGGAGGGAGGGAGGGAGATAGAGAGCGGGAGGGATAGAGAGGGAGATAGAGATAGAGGGAGAGAGAAAGATAGGGAGAAAGAGAGAGAGGGAGAGAGGAGAGAGAGAGAGAGAGAGAGGAGAGATAGAGGAAAGAGAGAGGGAGAGAAAGGGGAGAGAAAAAGAGAGGGAGGGAGAGAGAGAGAAGGAGGCAAAGAGGGAGGGCTGCTGGTGGTGAGGGGGTGTTCTCGAGGCGTATGGAGTCTGACTGCCTGGTTCTTATTAAGTCCAAACCCCCCAGAAAAAAAAAGCTGCTTTTGCTTTATCTTCTCTTCCCAGAAGGAGAGAGAGAGAGGATTTTGGGCCCAGAGTACCAAGTCGACTCCGACTAGTGTACTACCCAAGGCTCTGGTAGTACTACTCCAGGCTCTGGTAGTATTCGAGGCTCTAGTAGTACCCAAGGCTCTGGTAGTACCCAAGGCTCTGGTAGTACCCAAGGCTCTGGTAGTACTACTCCAGGCTCTAGTAGTACCCAAGGCTCTGGTAGTACCCAAGGCTCTGGTAGTACTACTCCAGGCTCTAGTAGTACCCAAGGCTCTGGTAGTACTACTCCAGGCTCCGGTAGTACGGCGCTCAGAAACACCGGCAGAGCGGCGCGGAGATGCCGGGTGAAGAAACAGAAGGAGCGAGTGAAAGAAGAAACAGAAGGAGCGAGTGAAACGACAGTATGTATCTATATATATATATATATATCTGCCGCGGCTCATCTCAGCCGACAAATCAAATCCGACCAACAAATCAGATTTTAAACGCCGATGATGTTGTCGTCGGGGAGGTTGCCATGGAGGAGCCTGTCGCCGGCGATGAAGTAATGCTTTTAATGGGACGGAAAGTGAAGTGTAACGCCATACGGCGCATGACGGGGGCCCCATGGTGAGACGGGGGGGGGGGGGGGGGGGGGGGGGGGGATGGCTCGCACACGAGGGCCAATCGGACTCGGTGACCTCTCCCCATCTCATCTGAAGACGCTGAGCTACAAGATGATTTCCCCATGACTACGGATGTCAAGAGGTAATCCAGGAACAGTTATTTTTTATTTTTTTGGAGAAAGAGAGGGGGGTAGGGGTGAATGCTCACACTCCCCCACATTCCCACCTTTTACTGCTGGGCAGGAGCAGTAAAATAATCACGGGTTCTTCTACCTCTAATGGCTTTGAGCTCTCTGCCAGAGAACACGGGGGTTTTATCCGAGCTCTTGTTACATTACACCACGACCGGCAGCCAGAGCATGTTATCGCCCAGTGTGTTAATGCACGTCGTGCGTAGGGTGTTTTCACGGCACTGTTAACCCCTCTAACCCATGGCAACTGACAAGCGGTGTTGTCTTTTGTGCATATGCGTAGCTTTAGGTCCCCCTTGATATTGAGGCTACGTTTAGACGAGCGTTTTGTGAACAGAAACCGCAAAGTCGTTTTGCGGTTTCACTTTTAATTTTACGTTTAGACTAGCGTTTTGGGGTGGAATTCTCCGTGCAGACGACGCTGTAACGACGGAGCCTCGCTGTCACACGATTGGCGCATATGTCACATGACGTGCTGTGAAGACCCGCCCTACTCTGCCTCTGATTCGCAGACTGTGGATGGGGAATGTGATTGGACCAAAGCAGAGTCACTCACAGACAGTGGGTCCACTCACGCCGCGGGACAGATTCTTGTGTATTTAACTCTTTCACTGCCACACGACAGCCGGTTGTGTGATAGTAAAGGGTTAACCTTCTGTCGTGTGGCAGTGAAAGGGTTAAAAGTACTGCCAATGTAGCCTTCAGGTGATCTCCGTTGATAATAGTCAGACATACTTGCTTTGTTTACGTCTCGGCTACTGGCGCATACCTGCTACCTGTGACGTAAGCAGTACGCGCGACCAGAGCCGTGACAACCCTTTCGTCATCGTTTTAACAGATTTATACGGTTTTGACAGTTTAGACGAGAGCGCAAAGCTTTTGCGTTTCTAGGAATTCCACCCTGGAAGGTAGTCTCACTTTTTTGCGGTTTCACCCCGTAAAAACGCCGTTTCCGTATAAACGAAAGGCACATCCGAAAAAATATTTTTGTGGATTCACCTGCTAGCGTTTCCGTCTAAACGGGGCCTGAGAAGAGGTCGATTTGTTCCCGCTAAAAATATATAGCTAATACGAAAGACAACCCCCTCCAAATTTGTTTTCAAATAAAAACACATTTATACATCCTTCTTACCTGTAACTATATACTAACCAACCATTTCAGACACCCGTACAGCTAGCCTTGAGCAAGGTAATGCAGCCAGTGTAGTACGTAATGTAGGTAGCTAGCTAGCTTGTTTACGTGTTGAATGTGCAGAAACAATACAGGAGAATACATATTTAAAAGCAATACAGAACGCCTGAGAGCCTCACTGCTATAATATATTCCATTATATTTGTGTCAGCGGGTGCCTGAACGTTGTCTTGTCCTTTACACAAATGAAGACATTTCCACCATAAACTGATGCTGAAAGGGCAATAAATGGTGCATAAAAGTACACCAGAATGCTGAAACGGGAGAACCCCCAGACCACCAACTTAACCCTTTCACACTGCTGCACTACCAAACGGTTAACCCTTTCACTGCGACAATACACAGACGGTTAACCCTCTCACTGCCACACAACAGCCGGTTAACCCTTTCACTGCCACACGACAGAAGGTTAACCCTTTACTATCACACAACAAGTGTCCCCCGCAATGTTGAAACCAAATCTATGCCCTAGCTTGTGTGTGTGTGTGTGCGTGTGTGTGTGCGTGTGTGTGTGCGCGCGCGTGTGTGTGTGTGTGTTACGTACCAGCTGCTGAATAACCCTCTCCACCAACGCGGAGAAAGACAACGTGTCGTTCTCCCTGTTGTCGTAGATGTACTTCATGAGCTTGGGGATGACCTCGGTGTCCGTCTCCGACTCGAACTCATAACCCTTGGATTTCTACAGAGGATCAATCAATCAATCAATCGGTCAACCAATCAAATGTATTTGTATAGCACATTTAGACATGACACTTGTCAACCAAAGTGCTTCACAGTAAGTCCGAGTCGCATAGCAAAGAAAGTGCTCCTAAAGGAAATTGTTTGTAATTAGTTTCACCCAGCTGACAGAAACTGGAGGTGTGGCCTTTGTGCATGTAGTTAAGTGGGCACTTGTGACAGTTTTTCTGCTTAAATACCAGCTTTTTCTCTGTTGGATTCATTCTGAGGACAACAGCAGAGAGGGTAGGCTCTTTTAACTGAATACTGTGTACATCATTTTGAAGTGTGTGACTAAATTGTGTTGTGGAAATTGTTTGTAATTAGTTTCACCCAGCTGACAGAAACTGGAGGTGTGGCCTTTTGCTGCAGGTGTCACTCATCAGTAATTAGTGATAGTGATTTAAAGACTTGCTGGCATAGCGTCAGCGAAGCGTCGAGAAACGAAGAGGGACAAAGAGGAGGAGTTTTCCTGGAGTTCACCGCAGAGGGATCCACCGATCCACCCAGTGCTAAGTACACCATAATCCCATATTCCCGTCCCACTCTGCTATTTCCCTACTATCTCGCTTCCTCCCTAGCCCCTTCAACCTCCTCCTACCACTCTTGACACCACAATGTGCCTCATACCTATATCCACAATCTGCTCCTCAAGAACAGAATCAACCCATCCACGCCAGTTTGCTAGCAACCCGGCTAATCTCTCCTACCCTCCTACAGCCACTAATACACCTGTCACAGTACAGGGAGGCTTATGGAATTGTCAATCAGCAGTCAAGAAAGCTGACTTCATTACTGCCTACGCCCATAGTCTAAATCTGCAGCTCCTGGCTCTAACTGAGACCTGGATAACCCCCAATAACTCGTCAACACCTGCAGCATTATCTACAAACTATAACTTCACTCACACACCTCGACCCTCCAGACGGGGTGGAGGCACTGGCCTCATGACATCTCCTTCATGGGCTACAAACCTAACGCAACTCCCAGAACTGTCACTCTCCTCCCTCGAATATCATGCAGTATCTGTCTCTAATCCTTTCAATCTCACCATTGTTACACTCTATCGCCCTCCAGGTCCCCTCGATCACTTCACAGATGAGCTGGACATGCTTCTAAGCTCCTTACCGGAAGATGGTACCCCGCTCCTTCTATTGGGCGACTTCAACCTGCCTGACTCATCTCAGTCGGTCCCAGTGGTCTCCCTCCTACAACAATTTGACCTGACTCCCACTGCCATGCCTCCCACCCACAAAGCAGGCAACTCCTTGGATCTCATATTTTCCCGTAACTCCAGCATCATTAACACCACGGTAACTCCCCTACATGTATCTGACCATTCCTTCATATCCTTCTCACTAACTCTCATGCTTAACCGAAAAGTCTTCACCCCAACTCAAACCGTCTCACTCAGACGCAACCTGCCCTCCCTATCCCCCTCCACCCTCTCCTCTGACATAATATCCGCTCTACCTTTGAGTGACACCTTCTCTGCTCTCCCCACAGAGATGGCAACCTCCACCCTCCTCTCAGCCCTTGCAACCTCCTTCGACAAGCTCTGTCCCCTCGTTGAGAAACCTGCCCGCCGTTCCCCACCCAGTCCATGGCTGACGGATGCAGTGAGAGAACAAAGACAGGTCCTGAGAGCGGCTGAGAGGAAGTATAGAAAGTCACGCCTCACTGCTGACATCGACACATATCACAACCTCTTGTTAACATTCTCCAAAACCATTACTAATGCCAAAGCTTCTTTCTTTCACCATAGGATCGAGGCCTCTGCCAAGAATCTTCGCAAACTGCATGCTACCATGTCCTCCCTCCTCACTCCCCCCCCACCTCCTCCTCCCTCATCTTTTTCTGCCGAAGACTTTGCGATCTTCTTTGAGGAAAAAGTGGAGAACATCCGCAGCTCCTTCTCCCAACCCCCACCCATTCCAAACGCTGAATCGAGAACCTCATCCTTCACTCTGTCATCTTTCTCTCCCATTACAGAAGCCGAGACCCTGACACTGGTAACGTCGAACCGTCCGACTACATGCCAGCTGGACCAGCTACCCTCCCCACTCCTCCAGACCATAGCACCGGACATCCTCCCATTCCTAACTGCAACCATCAACTCCTCACTCAACTCGGGGGTGGTCCCCACCTCCCTAAAACAAGCCAGAGTCACGCCCCTCATAAAAAAACCAACCCTGAACCCCACCGTCATAGCCAACTATCGCCCTGTCTCTCTTCTCTCCTTCCTTTCTAAAACACTTGAACGTGCTGTATCCAACCAACTTACTGCTTATCTCTTACAGAATGACCTCCTAGACCCCAATCAGTCTGGCTTCCGGACTGGCCACTCCACAGAAACGGCCCTCATTGCGGTCACAGAGGCACTTCACTTAGCAAAAGCGAAAGGCCTCTCCTCTGTCCTGATTCTCCTAGATCTATCTGCAGCCTTCGACACAGTCAACCATCAGATCCTCCTCGCGGCCCTCGCAGGAATGGGAGTGGCTGGATCTGCGCTGACATGGCTGACATCATACCTCAATGACCGCTCCTACCAAGTGTCATGGAGAGGGACTCTGTCGGCCACCCGCCCCCTCCGGACGGGTGTCCCCCAGGGCTCGGTCCTAGGACCCCTTCTCTTCTCCCTCTACACTAAATCACTGGGTAACATTATCACATCTCATGGCTTCTCATATCATTGTTATGCCGATGATACTCAACTCTTCCTCTCCTTCCCTCCCTCAGATATCCACGTCTCTGAGCGGATCTCGGCCTGTCTGTCCGACATCTCCGCCTGGATGACGACCAACCACCTCAAACTGAACCTAAGCAAAACAGAATTGCTCCACCTGCCGGCCAAATCCTCCCCCCTGACCGACCTCTCCATCACAGTCGAGAATGCAGCTGTGACCGCGTCGCCGACCGCCAAGAACCTTGGTGTTGTCCTCGACGACCAGTTGAACTTCTCTGCTCACATCGCAGCGACAACCAGAACCTGCAGATTCCTCCTGAGCAACGTCAGAAGGATACGCCCCTTCCTGACAAAAGAAGCCACCCAACTCCTCGTCCAATCAACAGTCATCTCCCGCCTCGACTACTGCAACGCACTGCTAGCTGGCCTCCCGGCCACTGCCACCAAGCCTCTTCAACTCATTCAAAATGCAGCGGCCCGCCTGATCTCAAACCTACCGAAGTCAGCCCATGTCACCCCACTTCTTAGGGACCTGCACTGGCTCCCCATTGCTGCACGTATCCGCTTCAAGGCCCTCGACCTAGCATACCGTGCGGCAAAGGGAACCGCTCCCGCCTACCTCCGGTCAATGGTCTCTAACTACACACCCTCAAGACCCCTACGCTCTGCGTCTTCTGGCCGCCTCAGATCTACTCCTATCCAAGCTCCCGGAGGGTCATCAAAGAGAAGCCGCCTATTCTCAGTCCTTGCCCCACAATGGTGGAATGAACTACCCATCCCAGTTAGGACAGCCGAATCCCGTCCAATCTTTCGCCGTCGACTAAAGACTCACTTCTTCAACCATTATCTGAAATGATAAAAAAAAAAAAAAAAAAAAAAAAAATCTAACCCCGACTAACCTTAATGTCATGCACTTGTCCTAATAAACTAACCTACACTGTAACACGCAACACTTTGATGAACATTGTTACTCAGCTGATAGAGTTATACCCTTCTTGCTGTCTTGTCGCACAGAACTTGTAAGTCGCTTTGGATAAAAGCGTCAGCTAAATGACTAAATGTAAATGTAAATGTAAAGTATAAAATAAACAGAAAATATAAACAACCAACGGACAGATAAAGAAACAGAACAACACGTCAAAACAAACAAGGCAAGAGTCAGAGTGAGTCAGGGACGGCCAGGGAGTGTAGATGAGTTTTGAGTTTAGATTTAAAGGACTCGATGGAGGGGGGATATATATATATATAACTATACAGTATATATACATATGTATTATTCACATTACACAAATAGGGAAGAGAGATTGTTCATATATAACATAAAGCATGTAGAAGGTGGCAGTCTGTGGCAGATGTTCTTTTGATTGCCTATATTTATTGTAACATATACTATACTATATGTAATATAACCGATAGGGCGTACAGACCTTTGTTTACACACTGTTTATTTTTCTCCGATTTTTATATTCAAAGTTCATAATATTGTTTACACACTGTTTATTTGTTCTCATATTTTTATATTCAGATCTAAACTGACAATATATAACGTATGAAGTATATCACGGCTACATGTGCATACTGCACCTTATGTGTATATGCTGTATACTTACTTCATCAGAGCATATATTTAGCATTTTATTTAGCATTTTTAGATTATATATATATTAGATTCGATTTTAGACTATTAGATTATATATATATATAATACAATACAATATATATATTGTAACTATATTTATTGTAGAGCAAATATAATTAGAGAGGGCATACATACCCTCATCTTGCCCCTGGACCTTTCTACACTGCCTACTTGTCCTTATGCGCATGCCTATTTTTTATTCTATTTTTATTTTTTACTTCTCCACTGTACGATAGTTTTCCGACGTGTAACATGTCTTCTACTACCTGTACCTCCCCGCCCCCCCCCCCCCCCGCTGCTATGCCTGGATCAATAAAGGAATATCTTATCTTATCATAATGGGTCTTTGGAATGCAATGGGTTTTGACTGTAACCCAAGTGACTGGCGTTCAGGCGCGTGGGAAGTCGACCCGCTTGGTGTTGCCTCCTTGACGTCAATTGTAGGCGGATCTTGAAAAAATTGTAAACTTCATTGACTTGAACAATGCAATCTAAAAGTCAGTTCTTCATACTTGAGGCTGGTGACTCATGACTAAAAGTTATTAGTGACAACAGGGTGGAGTTCCAAAGAGCCCCATTGCATCCATGTGTGATGATGTGAGTAGCCATAGTAGCCCCGTAGTCATGTGACCCACTATAACCTCGCTGTATACAATTAGCTATTGTTCCCTGTAGAATAATTGCACAGCTTTGTCCTCGTCTATATCCACAAGAGTTTCAGGGTTAGTCAAGCCAATCCTTTATTAGTCTGTGCTTATTAATCAGAGTCAGACAGTCCTAACAGTTCAGGCTAGCTCCTCATAGAGGGCGTGGGAGGGGTATAGCCTCCAGCTTTGCCCTCGTCCTCCTCTCGGCCACCAGCTCGACTCCCACTATGGAGCTATCCTTCCTCACCAGCTTATTCAGTTTGTTACTGTCTCTTGAGCTGATACAGTATACCACGTCAAAGGGACCTGGCCGTATCTTATCTGGAAAGGATGGTGTCTACAGACACCTCTATCCCTGCTCTAGCTGTAAGACTGAACCCTCTGTGGCCTCCGAGGAAACAGTTTTGCTTGTACAGTGTCCCCCACCCACCCCTCCTACCTCCCCCCCCCCCCCCCCCCCCACCTACCCAACCTACGTCAAATGTATATACTCTCTTTTCTGGACTCTTTTTGTATCACAGACAGTACTGTATTTGCAAATCTGGTATGTCATAAATGTATAGATGTAGCCTACTGTCTATCTGTATGTCGTGTGTGTCATATATGTTATGATGAATTGAAAATGGGGGACCCTGATGTAAACAAGATGAAAGTCTTTCTCAGGTCTGCATCCCCTTAACAATTGTATGTATTGAGCTGTACTGTACTGTACCCATTCTGCAATCTGTTAATAAAGTTTTCAATCAATCAATCAAAACAGTAATGCCGGCTGAATTGTCAGCGAATGAGCCGGTTTTATCTTGTGTTTACAAGTTCTGTTCTGATCTTACAGGGGATAATGCTAAAGACACAAGATCAAATAAACAGGCACTAAGCTACTATTGTTCAAATGTTATCATACAGCAGTCTATTCATATGGACCTCACGAACAGTTGGAAACTTAAATATTTGTCCACTTTAGGTGGTGCTAAACTATTGCCCATATAGACTATTATGGAGGGTGGGTATCTTCATGGGCTTAAGACTATGACTACGCTACCACTCAGCAATGATTATTATCAAAATATACCTACACAGTCATTTACCTTTTCAAAGGATTTGACTAGGATTTACAGATTAGTCCGATTGTAGTGCTTCAAACCCTTTTGCATTGCATGGAAAAACCACACATAACTACCTTTCTCATCAAGGTAACAGTACCTCTACTTAAGTAAGATTTCATCAAGGTAACAGCACAACACCATCTACATTAATTGCACACACATCCACACTCAACTTTAACATTCACTTTAAACACTTTTTAACACTACACCATATTTTTTATATATACTGTATATTACTCAAATATTTGCACTACATCCCTACCTCATTTTATGTAGTGTTTGGTCTTTATTATCTTTTACTGTATTAAGCACAATCTCAGGGGGCTCATACAGAACCAAGCATTTCACTGTAATGTAAATTATTTTAATGTAAGATTTCATCAACCGTGAACCCTCCCTTCCGCTCACCAGTGCCATGTGTTAAAAACACCACGGTCTGATCTGTTTTTCCACCTGAAAATGGATCCGATTCGGGTGGCGAGGTGGGGGTGTTTAACTTACAGGAGTGAGTTTATACACAGAGGGGCCTAAAAACCGCTGCAAGGTTTCAACCTTGTTACAATTGCAAACACTGAACATTGCCACATCGCAAGACACTTCACAGCATAATGTGCCAAGCGACTCACAGAGCGAGTCAACAAAAGACATGCCTATGGTACACTACTTAAGTGTACTTTGCTGTTGAGTGGAATGAAAAAGAAGCCTGTGATCGTATAGGTAGGACTTTCACCCTCAGGGTTCGCCCACCCCGCTGGAACGTATTGCAATGTATACAAAAGTATACAATGTTTGTGGGTTTTTTCCCCCCGTAGGAAAGGAGCATTGGATGATGACATACCAGGTATTTCCTTAGTTCCTTGTAGTTGGTGATGATGCCATTGTGGACGACGACGAATTCTGTGGGGGAGGGAGAGGGAGAGAGAGGATGAGGTGGAGAGACTATGGATGGAAAAAACTATGTAGATTTACATTGAGTCATTTAGCTGACACTTTTATCCAAAGTGACTAACAAGTCAGCAGTAAGGGTACAACTCTTTCAGCTGAGTAACAATGATTGTCAAACAGTGTTGAAACTTGGGTGCTACAGTCTTGAGTGCATAGTGTATATTGCATGTATAGTGTAAGTGGCATGATGTAGTCACATTCAGATATTGTGTGTGTTTTTAGTCGACGGGGGGGGGAATTGGCCGTGTTTTTCGGCTGTCCTGACTGTGGTGGGAAGTTCGTTCCACCATTGTGAAGCGAGGACAGAGAATAGCCTGCTTCTCTTTGACGAGAGAGAGAATCTGAGATAGAACCACTGAAGGTCATGGCTAACGGTCCTAATTCGTATTTATGACCTCTAAAAGGGCCTGTATCTGAATTCCTTAAATCAAATAATTACATAGAAGGTTTGACATAAAAAAAAATCATTGTAGGTAGTTGTATTGCAGACCTGAGATGAGGCCGCCCAACACAGGCAACACAGTATCAGTGATAATAAACAGACTCACAGGACTAGCAGGACCGGGTTGTCCTTATCAGTGACAAAATAGCACTGACATAATAGATAGGAATGGAAACACAATGTCACGCTCTGACCTTCATTTACTTTACCTACATTTACCTTGGAATATTTACCTAATGTCTATGGGGTTGGGTTGGGCCGGACTCAAATCTTTATGCCTGAATCAAGCTCAACCACATACCCCTTGAACAAAAAACAGCAACGTTCACTGTATATGACAGAAGTGGACGCAGTGAGAGTGAAGGCAGGTAATACATAACTTGGGGCCAATCACAGAAAATACTAAAGGAACACGCCAACATTATGGGAAATGCGAGTACCGTCTTTCACCAGATTCAGACAAGGAGATATAGATACCAATTTCTAGCCTAAGCAAGGTAGCCTAGCTTAGCACAAATGAATGGAAGGGAAGCAGATACGGATTAGCTAGCCTAGCTTAAAACTCTGGAAGATGATGATCCGATGATCCTAGCTGAGATACGTATCCGCTTCCATTCATTTTGTACTTAGCTAGGCTGGCTGGCAGCCAGATAGCTCTCTACTGAATGCACACAGAGAGGAAATTAATTGGTATCTATCCTCTTGTCTGACTCTGGAGAGAGAGAGAGAGAGAGAGAGAGAGAGAGAGAGAGAGAGAGAGAGAGAGAGATGACCATTTGTATCACCTTTGTGACTGAAACCAAGGCATATTTAGTAAAGGCTGAGCGTGATTGACGCCTAATGCCTGTTTCTGAAACATTCCTCAGGGTAGTGGCTCTAGAACAGGTTCTCCGGTGCTTTGAAGTTCAGCGTGAACATGTGTTACGTACCCTGAAGGCATTACTGACGTACCTCCAACAGTCCACTTCCGCGCAAGTGGCATGCCGTAAACTAAGGCGTTAAGAGAGGTGGATGGGTGGGTATTCGCTTAGAATGAAAGTGTGTGTGTGTGTGTGTGTGTGTGTGTGTGTGTGTGTGTGTTTAATTGGAATAACAGGTATATCTGCATACTGTATGTGTGTGTGTGTGTGTTTCATTGGAATGACAAGTGCATGTGTGTACTGTATGTATGTGTGTATGTGTGTGTGTGTGTGTGTGTGTGTGTGTGTGTGTGTGTGTGTGTGTGTGTGTGTGTGTGTGTGTGTGTGTTTCATTGGAATGACAAGTGCATGTGTCATTGTACATATGTCGAGACATATGTACATATGTCTCGAACATTGTACATATGTCTATACTGAACACTGTGACCTCATTTTCTTCTTCTAAATTACATGCTATACTATGTTATTTGATACTATCTTGTCTAGCACAGTCTCTGGAGCGTAACAGTAAGAAGCATTTTGTATGAAAGTATTCTGTACTTCTGTATGACAACTATTAAAGAAACTTGAAACTTGTGCATACTGTGTGTATGTGTGTGTGTCTTTATTGGAATGACAAGTGTATGTGTGTGTGTATGTGTGTATGTATGTGTGTGTGTGCGGGCGCACGTGCGTATACAGTATGTGCCCCTTACCGTTCTCCTTGTCTGAGCGGTGAGGGTGGCTGTTGACGGCGCTGGGCTCTCCGTGTGTCGCCCAGCGCGTGTGAGCGATGCCAAAGTGAGTGAACATCACCTCGTCCAGGTCCAACGAGTCTTTCTCTGATCGGGACAAAACACACCACGCTGATTATTGTCATTTATTTGCGATTGACTGTAAAGACAACAAAATAATGTCTGTGTGTTTTCTGTGATTAGCAAAGACTGCTGCGAGGAAGAGTAAAGGAGAATAATGTGAATGAATAGATAAATAAAGGTAAATAGACAGACAGACAGACAGACAGACAGACAGACTAGATAGATAGATAGATAGATAGATAGATAGATAGATAGATAGATAGATAGATAGATAGATAGATAGATAGATAGATAGATAGATAGATAGATAGATAGATAGATAGATAGATAGATAGATAGATAGATAGATAGATAGATAGATAGATAGATAGATAGATAGATAGATAGATAGATAGATAGATATAGATAGATAGATAGATAGATAGATAGATAGATAGATAGATAGATAGATAGATAGATAGATAGATAGATAGATAGATAGATAGATAGATAGATAGATAGATAGATAGATAGATAGATTATTCATTGCATTGTAGATGTAGAATAAATGTCTAAAAATAACAATAATAATAATTGCCCCCCCCCCCCCCCTATCTTCCCCCGCTCTAATAATAAGAAATAATCGGAACCTCAACAATCTATAACCTGTTTGCAGACATTTCATAGCAGGGTAAACTGTTTTCTCTTTGCAATGAATCAGTTTAATTTAGGCGTACCAGTGTAGTAAGTTAATTACTCCAGCTGCGTTTACCCTGCTATGACATACTGCCGTCTGTGAAACTGTCCGTTGGTCTATATCTCTCGCAGACCTTTTCAGTGGTATTGCGTTGCTACGGGGGGAACGCCCACGTTTATTTCCATGTCAGATATTGTCAGCAAACACCGCAACGGGAAATAAACGTAGAATGTTTATGTTCGACCGCGTCTGAAACGGTCTACAGGCGGCTTTCAAGTTGACAGCGTAAACATTCTTCTTAGCGGGCTGGCGTTTGTTTGCTGTTGCGGCGTTTTCCTAATATCAGCAGCTGATGAGGAAATAGACTTCAAGCTGCTCCCTATCAACGCAGCTCCACTGAAGGCTTGTGTGGGCAGTAGTGTTGTCAAAAATATCGATTTTTCGATACATATCGATTCTGAATATTTAAAACGGTTTCAATACTCATTTCCCGCAATATAATTTTTTTTTTATAAGGAAGTTGCATTGTTTATTTCAATACCTGTAATAGTACAGTAGTCCACACACACATGTGCATTCAGTTAAGTTGGAATATGACTGTAATACAAACAGTTCAGTTTGTCAGGTACATGCAACACAGATTACAGTGTTTACTTAATTTCTAAGATTATATCATTTAGTTATTTTTAAATGTGTGATCTAAAGATAAACAAAGGGTTTTAAAGGTGCTATATTTATCTTCTCTTATAGTACCAGAGAGAAGCTGAGGAGAATCAACCAGCAACAAAAGCAAAATTTTTTTAAAAATATATATATATATTTATCTTTTTTCTTCTTCTTTTAACATTTTAAGATTGAACCTTTTTCCCTGTGGTATCGAAAATGGTATCGAATATCGATACTTTTCAAGGCATCGTATCGAAGATCGTAATTCCAGTATCGTGACAACACTAGTGGGCAGACGTACTGTAGAGCTCCTCGTCCAGAGCCTTGACCTTCCCTCTCTTCTTGATCAGACAGATGCCATTGTTGATGTCGGACTTGTTGGGGCCATCTACTGCAACGCCTGGAAGACAAGAAAGCAGTGGTTAAAGATAGTTTTATTTTAAAGGGGAACTATCTTATAAATGGCCTTTTTCAGTGTTTAGCATTGTTTCCTAGCTATGTGGACTTATATTAATAGGATCTATGTCTCTAATTCTCATATTGGTGCATTCTTCCAATTCTCCTCTCACAATATTCACCCTCACTGAACTGGGTCATCTGAAAATGTGCATATCTGTGATGTCAGAGATTTCTCAGCTGCATAATAATGTGGCAGTTGATGTGGCAGGGTTAGGGTTAGGGTTACAGTGGTTGGAGCCCAGCCTCAAAACGGCTTAAGATCTTGAGGTAGAAAAATGCTGTTTTTGAGTACTTGATTAGAAATACAAAACAATGAATAAAAAAAAATAAAAAATACAGAGGTGTTCCATAGACTCACAGGAATTGTGTAGAAGTGCCCAAATAGTGAAATAAATAGTAAAATAGTTCCCCTTTAAATAAATATACATATTTAAATATATGAATATATGTAACATATAAAATATATGTTTCCCATACATTTGCCCCCACTACAATAACAAACAGGAAAATGTCCCCAAAATGATAATGTCTGCTCGACCAAAAGAAAATCAACCGCAGGGAATAAAGGTACATCGTTTATGTTGAACTAACAATGCTTATGGTATGAGTGCACTCACCACATAACATTAGATTATATTTGATTCGATTCGATTCAAATGTATTGTCATCATCGTACAGCACAAGTACAGTACTACAACGAAAAGAAGCGTGGCCTCCCACCAGAGTGCAAACGTAACAGTGAAATGTCGCCGCTGTGTCTTTTAGTGTCAAAACTGCCTCCGAGCCTCAGAGTCTCATTACTATTCTATAAACGTATAAAGCATCTCTGGGTGCAGACAGACTGGCTCAGCATCATCGTCTTCAGCAGGGCTGAAGTCAGTTTGCTGAGGGGAAATAATCAAAAAAATAGTAGGGGAGGAGCTTCGTGTGTGTGTGTGTGTGCGTGTGCGTGTGCGTGTGCGTGTGTGTGTGCGTGTGTGTGTGTGCATGCATGTGTGTGTGTGTGTGTGCGTGCGTGCGTGTGTGTGTGTGTGTACATCACTCAGTCATGAAAGGGGCTCTTATAACCCTGCCTTCATCCTGGTGAGGAGGATGAACAAACATAGAGGTGTGCATGCATGTGTGTGTGTGTGTGTGTGTGCGTGTGCGTGTGTGTGCGTGTGTGTGTGTGTGTGTGTGTGTGTGCGTGCGTGTGTGTGTGTGTGTGTGTGTGTGTGTGTGTGTGTGCATGCATGTGTGTGTGTGTGTGTGTGTGCGTGTGCGTGCGTGTGCGTGTGTGTGTATTCTGGAATATGCCACTGGAGGTGTGCCAAGGCAATAGTAAACATCTGCTTGGTAGAAGGTAATGGAGTATATTGGGTTTAGTGGAGGCTAGAGATCTCTCTCTCTCTCGCTCGCTCTGCCCAGAGCTACAGTGTGCCTGTCTGTCTGTACTTTAGATTCTAGACCAAGGCATGGGAGTATTATTCGGTTTAGTGGAGGCTAGAGATCTCTCTCTCTCTGCCCAGATACTTTAGAATATCTTAGCTCTCTATCCTTTAGGCCAGACACTGTGCAACGAATTCTGAGTATCAAATATCAAATATGGAGCATAAATGATACGAGGAAACAAGTGTAGTGTGTAGAATCTGTATTGAGTATTTGATAATAGTGTGATATGAATACATGCAATATAGTGGGAAGGCTGCACTAATAGGCTATATGGTTTTAATTCCTTTTCATAATACAAGCGATCAATGAGTGAAGTGGTGACAATGATAGGTGTTTGTGCAGTCACACCTACTGGAGCAGAAATACTATGACATAAGGTTTTCTAACAATCTACCATTGTATAACTTATGAAGGTATTTCGTAAAACCTTTGAAATGTAAAAAAGTCCTCTATTGCAAATTATAACTGTAATATTAGTCAAAACAATCTTGATACAATATGTTGTCAATAGCACACAGCCCACACACTAGAGGTCAGAGTGACCATCGTAGCTCCTGTGCCAACTGGGATGCCATATACTGTATGTCTAACAATGATCTCTCTCTCTCTTATCTCCAGCTTTAGAAGAGTGCGTTGTTCCTTTTAATGTGTTTAACCCTTGTCACTGCCACACTACAGAAGGTTAACCCTTTACTATCACACTACTGACGGTTACCATCGGTAGTGTGATAGTAAAGGGTTAACCTTCTGTAGTGTGGCAGTGAAAGGGTTAACATTATGTGTATTGTCGCAGTGATTTTTATTTTTTATTTTTTTATTATCCTTTTCCTCCTACTTTTTTTCCGATTTTTCTCCCATCCCACTGTTAGTCGTTATGCCAATTCCCAACCCCCTTCCTGGTTGTTGCGCACCCCCCCCCCCCTACTGTTGGTCCGGGAGGCCGGAGACTGTCACATGCTTTCCTCCAACACATGTGCAGCCAGCCGGCAGCCAGCCTGGCAGCGCAGATTCTCACCGGGAGAGTGTAACGTGTGGACGGTCACACTACCTTTCTCCAGATCCTACCCTCGCTGTGCAGACGCCCCGACCGAACTGTAGGGGTCGCTGTCCACAACGCCCAGGACCCACCCACGGCTTCCCTCCCCCTAACTCAGCCAAACGAGTTAGTATAGCGATCAGCCCAAGCCAAGGCAATGCTGACTCTCCGGGAGTCGAGACCGCAGCCTCTTGCATTGGTGACGAGCACAATTTCCGCTACGCCACCTGACCGCCTGCAGTGAAAGGGTTAACAGTTTGGTAGTGCGGCAGTGAAAGGGTTAATGTGTGCCAGCAGCCAGAGAACTAACGGCGAAAGAACTACAAGGAGTGTGTGTGTCTTTGCTTTGCATATCTCGAGAACCGCTCATCCGATCAGCTTCGCGCTCGACGGGTGTATTGCCGAGTACCCAGCAGCGTCTGGTGTTTAACGCTGTGCCGTTTGGCCAGACGAAGGCGTGTCTGTCCTTCGCATAATATCTCAAGAACTGTTCATCCAATCGACCTCACGCTTGCCGGGTGTATTGCTCAGGAGCCAGAGGGGACCAGTGTCAAAATCTGGTGCCATTTGGCCAGATGGTGGCGCTATAGTCCTTCGCATATCTCTAGAACCGTTAATCCGATCTACGTCACGCTCGGCCCAAGGGAACGCGGTATCGATCGGATGAGTGTTTTTCCCCCCCGAGAACACTGCAACGATACAACTTCCGGGGGACCATGCAATCGGCCCACTCTGAACGGGCAACCAATCCAATGGCTCAGCCGTTGCTATGGTGCCGTGAACATCCACAACATCTCATCTGCTCAACATCTCGTCACAAAGTCCACAGAGCCAGTGACCCCGTTCATTATCTGTGGAGCAGCTCCAA
The DNA here is from genome assembly GCF_963971535.1 of Notolepis coatsorum. Taxonomy (NCBI): domain Eukaryota; kingdom Metazoa; phylum Chordata; class Actinopteri; order Aulopiformes; family Paralepididae; genus Notolepis; species Notolepis coatsorum. Next base: position 15,359,459 of record NC_140180.1, on the reverse strand, counting down.
ATCTATAACATCTGATCAACATCATAAATGTGACTGCTTTTCTCTCTTATCTCCAGCTTTTAGAAGAGCGTGTTGTTCCTTTTACCATGGGCAGGATCCACAAAGAATGGATTGCACTGTGCTAGTTGCACCCTTACTTACAATTCATTATGAATTTCAAAATGGGGGACCCTGGTGTAAACAAGACGAAAGTCTTTCTCTGGGTCTGCATCCCCTTAACAATTGTGTGTATTGAGCCTTACTGTATTCTACCCATTCTGCAATCTGTTAATAAAATTGATTGAATGATTGAAACTTTTATTAACAGATTGCAGAATGGGTAGAATACAGTACGGCTCAATACACACAATTGTTAAGGGGATGCAGACCCAGAGAAAGACTTTCGTCTTGTTTACACCAGGATCCCCCATTTTCAATTCATAATGAATTGTAAGTAGGGTGCAACTAGCACCGTGCAATCCATTCTTTGTGGATCCCGCCCATGTGTTTAATGTGGGCCAGCAGCCGGAGAACTAACGGCGAAAGAACTCGAGAACTACTAGAAATGTCTCACCACCTAACCTGCACGGACTACAACTTATAACGTATGACGTATATCATGCCAGTTAGTTAGGGTATGTTGTTGCGTATAATACTGCACCTGTGTAGCTATACTGTTTACTTTATGTACTCATAGTATATATTCAGATTCTAATTCTTTATTACGTAAAATATAACTGATAGGAGGGCATACAGAAATAAAGAAATATATATAAAGAAAACAAGAGAGATTATAGTGGATTTTAGAAGATCAAGGCCTGACCACTCCCCTCTACTCATCAACAACGAAGTAGTGGAGAGGGTCACTGAGTTCAAGTTCCTGGGTCTCAGTGTGAGTGAGACCCTGTCTTGGAGCACCAACACCGCCTCAGTGATCGGAAAAGCTCAGCAACGCCTATACTACCTAAGGAAGCTGAAGCAGGCTGGCCTGCCACGAAATCTCCTTGTCAACTTTTACCATTGTGCGGTTGAGAGTGTGCTGACCTACGGTGTGTCTGTGTGGTTCTCCAGCTGCACAAAGGCAGAGCAAGAGGCTCTACAGAGGGTGGTGAAGGCGGCAGGCAGGATCATCGGGACTCCTCTACCAAACATCACCTCCGTCTTCACCTCCCGCTGCCTCCACCGCTCCAAATGTATCATCAAGGACCAGTCGCACCCAGCACATCACCTCTTTCAGCTCCTTCCCTCAGGGAGGAGATACCGGTCAATACATGCTAAGAGTACACGATTTAAGAACAGCTTTTTCCCCCAAGCAGTTAGACTGTTAAACACTCATTGACTGTCCCCTCACGTGCACCATGCACTTACCACTGCACTTGATAATCTCTGATTACCACCCATTATGCACTTTATTATTTAAAATATTCTGTTATGTACAGTGTTATGTGTTATGTGTTCATGTATGTATTATGTACTACGGTCTGTGGGAGCTCCCCTGAAATTTCGTTGTATACTGTGCAATGACAATTAAAAGTCTATTCTATTCTACATTTACATTTACATTTAGTCATTTAGCTGACGCTTTTATCCAAAGCGACTTACAAGTTCTGTGCGACAAGACAGCAAGAAGGGTATAACTCTATCAGCTGAGTAACAATGTTCATCAAAGTGTTGCGTGTTACAGTGTAGGTTAGTTTATTAGGACAAGTGCATGACATTAAGGTTAGTCGGGGTTAGATTTTTTTTTTTTTTTTTTTTTTTTTATCATTTCAGATAATGGTTGAAGAAGTGAGTCTTTAGTCGACGGCGAAAGATTGGACGGGATTCGGCTGTCCTAACTGGGATGGGTAGTTCATTCCACCATTGTGGGGCAAGGACTGAGAATAGGCGGCTTCTCTTTGATGACCCTCCGGGAGCTTGGATAGGAGTAGATCTGAGGCGGCCAGAAGACGCAGAGCGTAGGGGTCTTGAGGGTGTGTAGTTAGAGACCATTGACCGGAGGTAGGCGGGAGCGGTTCCCTTTGCCGCACGGTATGCTAGGTCGAGGGCCTTGAAGCGGATACGTGCAGCAATGGGGAGCCAGTGCAGGTCCCTAAGAAGTGGGGTGACATGGGCTGACTTCGGTAGGTTTGAGATCAGGCGGGCCGCTGCATTTTGAATGAGTTGAAGAGGCTTGGTGGCAGTGGCCGGGAGGCCAGCTAGCAGTGCGTTGCAGTAGTCGAGGCGGGAGATGACTGTTGATTGGACGAGGAGTTGGGTGGCTTCTTTTGTCAGGAAGGGGCGTATCCTTCTGACGTTGCTCAGGAGGAATCTGCAGGTTCTGGTTGTCGCTGCGATGTGAGCAGAGAAGTTCAACTGGTCGTCGAGGACAACACCAAGGTTCTTGGCGGTCGGCGACGCGGTCACAGCTGCATTCTCGACTGTGATGGAGAGGTCGGTCAGGGGGGAGGATTTGGCCGGCAGGTGGAGCAATTCTGTTTTGCTTAGGTTCAGTTTGAGGTGGTTGGTCGTCATCCAGGCGGAGATGTCGGACAGACAGGCCGAGATCCGCTCAGAGACGTGGATATCTGAGGGAGGGAAGGAGAGGAAGAGTTGAGTATCATCGGCATAACAATGATATGAGAAGCCATGAGATGTGATAATGTTACCCAGTGATTTAGTGTAGAGGGAGAAGAGAAGGGGTCCTAGGACCGAGCCCTGGGGGACACCCGTCCGGAGGGGGCGGGTGGCCGACAGAGTCCCTCTCCATGACACTTGGTAGGAGCGGTCATTGAGGTATGATGTCAGCCATGTCAGCGCAGATCCAGCCACTCCCATTCCTGCGAGGGCCGCGAGGAGGATCTGATGGTTGACTGTGTCGAAGGCTGCAGATAGATCTAGGAGAATCAGGACAGAGGAGAGGCCTTTCGCTTTTGCTAAGTGAAGTGCCTCTGTGACCGCAATGAGGGCCGTTTCTGTGGAGTGGCCAGTCCGGAAGCCAGACTGATTGGGGTCTAGGAGGTCATTCTGTAAGAGATAAGCAGTAAGTTGGTTGGATACAGCACGTTCAAGTGTTTTAGAAAGGAAGGAGAGAAGAGAGACAGGGCGATAGTTGGCTATGACGGTGGGGTTCAGGGTTGGTTTTTTTATGAGGGGCGTGACTCTGGCTTGTTTTAGGGAGGTGGGGACCACCCCCGAGTTGAGTGAGGAGTTGATGGTTGCAGTTAGGAATGGGAGGATGTCCGGTGCTATGGTCTGGAGGAGTGGGGAGGGTAGCTGGTCCAGCTGGCATGTAGTCGGACGGTTCGACGTTACCAGTGTCAGGGTCTCGGCTTCTGTAATGGGAGAGAAAGATGACAGAGTGAAGGATGAGGTTCTCGATTCAGCGTTTGGAATGGGTGGGGGTTGGGAGAAGGAGCTGCGGATGTTCTCCACTTTTTCCTCAAAGAAGATCGCAAAGTCTTCGGCAGAAAAAGATGAGGGAGGAGGAGGTGGGGGGGGAGTGAGGAGGGAGGACATGGTAGCATGCAGTTTGCGAAGATTCTTGGCAGAGGCCTCGATCCTATGGTGAAAGAAAGAAGCTTTGGCATTAGTAATGGTTTTGGAGAATGTTAACAAGAGGTTGTGATATGTGTCGATGTCAGCAGTGAGGCGTGACTTTCTATACTTCCTCTCAGCCGCTCTCAGGACCTGTCTTTGTTCTCTCACTGCATCCGTCAGCCATGGACTGGGTGGGGAACGGCGGGCAGGTTTCTCAACGAGGGGACAGAGCTTGTCGAAGGAGGTTGCAAGGGCTGAGAGGAGGGTGGAGGTTGCCATCTCTGTGGGGAGAGCAGAGAAGGTGTCACTCAAAGGTAGAGCGGATATTATGTCAGAGGAGAGGGTGGAGGGGGATAGGGAGGGCAGGTTGCGTCTGAGTGAGACGGTTTGAGTTGGGGTGAAGACTTTTCGGTTAAGCATGAGAGTTAGTGAGAAGGATATGAAGGAATGGTCAGATACATGTAGGGGAGTTACCGTGGTGTTAATGATGCTGGAGTTACGGGAAAATATGAGATCCAAGGAGTTGCCTGCTTTGTGGGTGGGAGGCATGGCAGTGGGAGTCAGGTCAAATTGTTGTAGGAGGGAGACCACTGGGACCGACTGAGATGAGTCAGGCAGGTTGAAGTCGCCCAATAGAAGGAGCGGGGTACCATCTTCCGGTAAGGAGCTTAGAAGCATGTCCAGCTCATCTGTGAAGTGATCGAGGGGACCTGGAGGGCGATAGAGTGTAACAATGGTGAGATTGAAAGGATTAGAGACAGATACTGCATGATATTCGAGGGAGGAGAGTGACAGTTCTGGGAGTTGCGTTAGGTTTGTAGCCCATGAAGGAGATGTCATGAGGCCAGTGCCTCCACCCCGTCTGGAGGGTCGAGGTGTGTGAGTGAAGTTATAGTTTGTAGATAATGCTGCAGGTGTTGACGAGTTATTGGGGGTTATCCAGGTCTCAGTTAGAGCCAGGAGCTGCAGATTTAGACTATGGGCGTAGGCAGTAATGAAGTCAGCTTTCTTGACTGCTGATTGACAATTCCATAAGCCTCCCTGTACTGTGACAGGTGTATTAGTGGCTGTAGGAGGGTAGGAGAGATTAGCCGGGTTGCTAGCAAACTGGCGTGGATGGGTTGATTCTGTTCTTGAGGAGCAGATTGTGGATATAGGTATGAGGCACATTGTGGTGTCAAGAGTGGTAGGAGGAGGTTGAAGGGGCTAGGGAGGAAGCGAGATAGTAGGGAAATAGCAGAGTGGGACGGGAATATGGGATTATGGTGTACTTAGCACTGGGTGGATCGGTGGATCCCTCTGCGGTGAACTCCAGGAAAACTCCTCCTCTTTGTCCCTCTTCGTTTCTCGACGCTTCGCTGACGCTATGCCAGCAAGTCTTTAAATCACTATCACTAATTACTGATGAGTGACACCTGCAGCAAAAGGCCACACCTCCAGTTTCTGTCAGCTGGGTGAAACTAATTACAAACAATTTCCACAACACAATTTAGTCACACACTTCAAAATGATGTACACAGTATTCAGTTAAAAGAGCCTACCCTCTCTGCTGTTGTCCTCAGAATGAATCCAACAGAGAAAAAGCTGGTATTTAAGCAGAAAAACTGTCACAAGTGCCCACTTAACTACATGCACAAAGGCCACACCTCCAGTTTCTGTCAGCTGGGTGAAACTAATTACAAACAATTTCCACAACACAATTTAGTCACACACTTCAAAATGATGTACACAGTATTCAGTTAAAAGAGCCTACCCTCTCTGCTGTTGTCCTCAGAATTCTATTCTATTCTATACAGACCCTGATCTGCACCTTTGATTACACCGTTTTCTCATATTCTTATATTCAGAGTTCATTTGATTGTTTAGAGACTGTATATCTTTATCTTTATTATAGTTTTATTGCCTATATCTATGTCTTTCTTCCATTACCCCGCCCATACCTGTACCTCCCCTCTCCCCCATGATGCTATACGAAGCCTGTGCATTTTCCCAAGGGGATCAATAAAGCAACATCTCTTAAAAAACTAAATCCAATCCAACACACAGTTTCAGAAGCATCATATTTCCAGGATATATTCCCAACGGATTCTTTGTCCCTGCGTGACCCACTTTGTTGAGCGTCGCCAAGAATGTCCCCCCCCCCCCCCCCCTCCTCCACCACAGTGTCACCGGTGTTCGTGTTGTTGATGAACAGGTTTGCCCCGCCTCACATTCTCACTCACAGTGGCAACGACTCAGTGTTTCTAGGCGGCGGAGACTTGCCAGCAGCCCCATGAGCCAGACGAGGCGTCGTCGCTCGTTTGTTATGAAGAGCAGCTCCTCTGGCTTCTGTGAGACCGCAGGTTGTGTGTACGACGTGTATATATATATATATATATACCTCCCTCACCTGTTCAGCCAGTTACTGCTTCTTCCACCTGCTCTGTTCACACACGGATGGTGCACGACGACACAAACCGCCGCATCGCGGGCGTAGGTAGGTAGTGCCACTGTATATATAGGTCGGCGAGGTTGGCTTCCTGGCTTCGACGCACTTTCAATTCAGTCGGCTCAGGGTGGAAGTGGATTCTCATGGAAGTGTTGGTGTTATCCAACCTAATTGTCTCTGTAGATACTATATCAATATCCTTTTTTTTTTTATCCACTTTTTCTCCCATTTTTCTATATTTTTTTCCCATCCCAATTTCGTATCATCCAATTCAACCCTCCCCTGTCACGAACGCTGTTTCTTGCCTCCCACAAGCCGGCTGCAATGTGGACTAAGTCATACATAGCACGAGTCCCCTCCGGTACTTGAGGTAACAGCAGTCACATCTTTTCACCTGCGCAGCTCGATCTCTCAGTGGCGAGGAGTAACGCGTGGGAGGCTCACGCTGCCCCCGACACTTCCTGATTCTACTGCGCAGGCGCACCAACCGACCTGTAGGAGTCGCTGTCCACAACGCCCGATCCCCACCCATCAGTTTCCCACCCCCTAATACGGCCAATGTGTATTAGTACGGACGACCAGCTAAACTGAAAGCAATGTGGAGCGCTGGGATCGAACAGGCGATCCCAGCGTCTCCGCATTCGTGGCGAGCGCCTTGCCCACTACGCCACGTAGCCGCCCTATACTATATCTATATCTGTACATATGTAACGGGTGGTACCGTGAGGCGCAGGCATGATGGACTTCAGATGTTGCGAAGTGACTGTGGCGAGTAGCGGTGCGATGGGTTAAACTCACTCTCACCCTTAAAAGACACACTAGGTGGTGTAGTAGTGGGCAAGTCGCTCGCCACCAACGCTGGAGACGCCGGGTTCGAGCCCCAGCTCTCGGCGTTGCTATCAGCTTGGCTGGTCGTTCGTACTAACACAATTGGCAGTGTTAGGGGGTGGGAAAAAGCTGATGGGTGGGTCCTGGGCGTTGTGGACACTAGCGACCCCTACAGT
>NC_140180.1:15340601-15352329 GCF_963971535.1 Notolepis coatsorum | reverse complement strand
TATTGGATTTATTACGGAATTTAGAATTTTGAGCCAGGTCCTAATTGGGATGTCAATTGGAATTTTCCTTTTGATGGCATAAAAAGCCCTTCTTCCCTTCTCCTTCAATTCATTCACAGCCATATTGAAGTTTCCATTATGATTTATTTTCAATCCCAAATATGGGTAGCTTTTTGTGTTTTCTAATATGTGTGTGCCTAATTTAAGTGTATTATGTGAACTCTGAGACTCGTGTCTCCTTTGAAAGATCATGACTTTAGTCTTCTTCATGTTTACGTTCAGAGACCATGTCTGACAGAACTGGTGGAGGATGTCTAGGTTCTGTTGTAGACCCTCTTTAGTGGCTGACAGCAGAACCAGATCATCTGCGTACATCAGTAATTTTACATTGGTATCGTGCAGAGTCAGACCGGGTGCAGTAGAAAGTTCTAATAACATTTATATATATATTAAACAATGTTGGGCTTAAATTGCACCCCTGGCGGACTCCGTGACCCTGGGTGAAGAAATTTGCTCTTTTATTTCCAATTCTAACAGCACATTGTTTTTTGTGTACATGGATTTGATCAAGTCATATGTATTTCCTCCAACACCACTTTCTAGAATTTGAAGAAAAGACCTTTGTGCCAAATTGAGTCAAAAGCTTTTTCAAAATTGACAAAGCAGGAATATATTTTGTTTTTGTTCTGTTTACGTGAATGTCAATTAGGGTTTTAAGAGTGTATATATGGTCAGAGGTACAATAATTTGGTAAGAATCCGATTTGGCTTTTACTTAGAACGCTGTGTTCTGTAAGGAATTCTATGAGTCTGGTGTTGATGATACTACATAGAAGTTTGCCAAATTACTCGTCACACAGATACCCCTATAGTTTTTTGGGTCATGTTATCTCCACTCTTGAAAATTGTGGTTATGAGTCCTTCATTCCAGACATCAGGAAATAGCCTAGATTTAGTGTCAAATTGAATAATTTTAAAATAGCCAATTGGAATTTTTCAGAGCTGTGTTTAATCATTTCATTTAATATGCCATCTGTACCACAGGCCTTTCTAGCTTTAAGGCACTGGAGTTTTGATTTCAGCTCTTGTTCTGTGATTGGGAAGTCTAGAGGGTTTTGATTATCCTTTATGGTATTTTCCCATTTTTGTAATTTTTCACATATCTGGCTGGTTTCCGTTTTTGTATTTAGGGTACAGTTGTAAAGAGTGATGTGAAGTGGTTTGTCCAAACATCCCCATCTTGGATAGCCATTTCTTCCGGCTTATCTTTATTCAATGAGTTCCAGTGGTCCCAGAAGGAGTTAGAGCTTAGAGAGTCCTCTATTTTGCACAATTGTTTATTTACGTGATTGTTCCTTTTAATTCTGATGGTCTTTTTGTAGTGTTTCAATTCTCTCTCTCTCTCTCTCTCTCTCTCTCTCTCTCTCTCTCTCTCTCTCTCTCTCTCTCTCTCTCTCTCTCTCTCTCGCTCTCTCTCTGTTTCTGTCTTGTCCCAACACAAGTCCATGTAACAAAAAAGAATTAATCTTGTGAGGAGTTCCCAAGTCTTTAGGGACACAAATGATCTAACGGATGGCTACATTCGGTCTACGGGCCCTCTACCCTCTACCACCCTATCAAGATGTCCAAAGGTTTTATTTACAAAATAAAAATGTCAATGCCAGTTGACCTGAATACACAAATACTTTATAGAGAGGCCAAGTCCCTCCCCTTCCCTTAACCACCATGGGATCCTATTTCTGGAAAAGATATGTACGGCAGTCAACGACAACAGACAAATTATATTGTTGTTCCATGAATTACACATGACGTTTGTCAATTTGAAAAATCCTTTTGCAAGTCAAGAAAGTTGATTGACAAGCAAGTTAGCTAACGTTGAGTGATTGTTGACAACACTGTGATGAGAGCTCTCGACGTGGCCCATTTCAATTACCATATCCAACTGGTTCCCAATACAAGGAAACTCCCCGGTCTATGGGAACAAAGGATGCAACATAAAAGAAGGTGGATGCTAGATTCCACAGCCCGAATGAACATTTTTACATTTATTTTTCATTCATAGGTAGTGGTTCTTCAGGTTAGGGTAATGAATAGGTTTATAAACAAAACGATGACGACTTGCGGCTTTGCAGCTTGGCCAAAAATGAATGGCCGCCAATAAATGCTGATGACCCAGTGTGTTCCAGCATAGGTACCATGAAAGAAGGACCTCCCCTGTTCCCCAAACCATTCACCAAAAACACTGGGTTCTGCAGTATACATTTACATTCAGTCATTCAGCTGACGCTTTTATCCAAAGCGACTTACAACATTTTACATTTAGTCATTTAGCTGACGCTTTTATCCAAAGCGACTTACAAGATTTAACATTTAGTCATTTAGCTGACACTTTTATCCAAAGCGACTTACAAGATTTAACATTTAGTCATTTAGCTGACACTTTTATCCAAAGTGACTTACTGTACAACATTTTACATTTAGTCATTTAGCTGACGCTTTTATCCAAAGCGACTTACAAGATTTAACATTTAGTCATTTAGCTGACACTTTTATCCAAAGCGACTTACAAGATTTAACATTTAGTCATTCAGCTGACGCTTTTATCCAAAGCGACTTACAAGATTTAACATTTAGTCATTTAGCTGACACTTTTATCCAAAGCGACTTACACGATTTTACATTTAGTCATTTAGCTGACACTTTTATCCAAAGCGACTTACAAGATTTAACATTTAGTCATTTAGCTGACGCTTTTATCCAAAGCGACTTACAAGATTTAACATTTAGTCATTTAGCTGACGCTTTTATCCAAAGCGACTTACAAGATTTAACATTTAGTCATTTAGCTGACACTTTTATCCAAAGCGACTTACAAGATTTAACATTTAGTCATTTAGCTGACGCTTTTATCCAAAGCGACTTACAAGATTTAACATTTAGTCATTTAGCTGACACTTTTATCCAAAGCGACTTACAAGATTGTGAACAACAAGTCAGCAGGAGGGGGACCTCTCTGTCAGGGTAAAAGTGGCGTTGTTGAACAACTACACTCAGTGAGTGCATAGTAGTATAGACAGTACGACTCCACCATCACCCCCTCCCCCCTAGTCCGCAACCTTGGTGTCCTCCTTGACCCCACCCTCTCATTTGACCCCCACGTCCGCTCCATCGTCAAAACATCCTACTTTCACCTCCGCAACATCGCAAAAATCCGTCACTGCCTCTCCCCCCCCGCTGCTGAATCCCTCATTCACGCCTTCATCTCCTCCCGCCTGGACTACTGCAACTCCCTCCTCACTGGTATCACCTCCCGCTCCCTCCATAAACTGCAAATGGTCCAAAATTCAGCCGCCCGCCTCCTCACTAACACCCGGTCCCGCGAACACATCACTCCTGTCCTCCACTCCCTCCACTGGCTCCCCATCAAACACTGCATTAACTTTAAAACACTACTCCTCACCTTCAAAGCCCTCCACAGCCTGGCCCCCCCCTACCTGACTGATCTCCTTCTCCCCTACCGCCCAACCCGTTCCCTCCGGTCCTCCTCCACTGCCTCCCTCACTGTCCCGACATCCAAGCTCAAAAACTTCGGAGATCGGGCCTTCTCTCGCACTGCACCCCGACTCTGGAACTCCCTCCCCCAGTCCATCAGAGACTCCCCTACACTCTCCACCTTCAAAGCTCGCCTCAAAACCCACCTGTTCTCCCTTGCCTTCAACCCCCCCCACCCCTAAACCCCCCCCTCCCCTCCAACCTGATCGATATGTCTCTAGTCTTTTTTTTGTGCCATCAGGCTGTCTCCCCCGTTCCCCCCATGGTCTCATGTTCCTTTGTTTTTGTTTCTTTGTTGTTTTGTTTTGTTTCTTTGCTTTCGCCTCTTTGTTTGTACCCCTGCTCCCGACTACTGTCAGCGACTTCGGGTTATTGAGAAGCGCTATATAAATTAAATGAATTATTATTATTATTATTATTAGTAGTAAATGGTGCATTTTATATAGTGCTTTTATCCAAAGCGCTTTACAATTTTTGTTCCTCACATTCTCCCACTCACTCACACATTCAGACACCGACGGACGGCGGAGGCAACCATGCAAGGTGCCAACCTGCTCATCGGGAGCAATTAGGGGTTAAGTGTCTTGCTCAAGGACACTTCGACACAGCTGCCTGGGAGGAGTGGGAATCAAACCGGGAACCTTCCGACTACCACTCTACCTCCTGAGCCACTGTATAGGGAGGGATAGTAACATAGTACATAGTAGATACAGACAGTGGTAAAGTACATAACAGTAAAAGACAGTAAGATGGTTATTATTTTTATATTGGGGCGAGGTTTCAGCTGTCCTGACTGTGGTGGGAGGTTTGGGTTTGTTCCACCGTTGTGGAACTAGTGATATAAAACTCTTGCCTCAACGACTACCGCCCTGTAGCTCTCACCTCCATAGCCATGAAGTGCTTTGAGAAGGTAGTGAAGGGCTACATCTGTTCCTCCCTCCCCATCAACCTGGACCCCCTGCAATTTGCATACCGCCCTAACAGGTCCACGAAGGATGCCATAGCCCATGTGCTGCACACAGCAGCATCACACCTGGACAAGAGGCAGGGGAACTATGTGAGAATGCTGTTCATCGACTACAGCTCAGCATTCAATACCATAGTCCCCTCCAAACTCATAGCCAAGCTCAGGGACCTGGGCTTGAACTATGACCTCTGCCAGTGGGTCTTGGACTTCCTGACGGGCAGACCCCAGGTGGTAAGAGCAGGTAACTGCACCTCCTCATCCATCACGCTCAACATAGGGGCCCCCCAGGGCTGTGTTCTGAGCCCCCTCCTCTACTCCCTGTACACACATGACTGCGTGGCACAGCGGAACAACAACACAATCATCAAATTAGCTGATGACACAGTAGTGGTGGGCCTGATCTCTGCCAACGACGAGAGGGCCTACCTGGAAGAGGTAGAGAATCTGTCACAGTGGTGTCAGGAGAACTGCCTCTCCCTGAACGTCAGCAAAACAAAAGAGATGATTGTGGACTTCAGGAGGTCGGGGGTCAAGGACTACAGCCCCCTCAGCATCGACGGGGCACCGGTTGAGAGAGTGAACAGTTTCAAGTACCTCGGAGCCCACATATCCGAGGACTTGACATGGACCACACACATTGACAGTGTTGTGAAGAAGGCACGACAACGCCTCTACTTCCTCAGGCGCTTAAGGAAGTTCCAAGTCAGTCAGAAGATCCTTAAGAACTTCTACTCATGTACAATAGAGAGTATCCTGACTGGCAACATCACCTCCTGGTTTGGTAATAGCACTGCACAAGACCGTAGCAGACTAAAAAGAGTGACACGTTCAGCTGAACGCACAATTGGAGGGGGGCTTCCCACCCTCCAGAACATTTACAACAAGCGGTGCAGGGGGAAGGCTAAGAGAATCATCAAGGACTCCAGCCACCCGAACAACTGCCTCTTTGAACTGCTGCGGTCAGGCAAGCGATACCGGAGTCTTAAGGCGAGCACAGAAAGACTCAGAAGAAGCTTCTATCCCCAGCTTCTACCTCAGGCTGCTCAACGAACAATAAACACTATGCAACGACCATCAAATGCACACAGCACACACACCCACACGCACACACTCACTTAAACAAACAACACACTGCAGCACCCACTCTCCACACTTTAGATCACCTAAACACACTTTACACTTTATATTTATTGGTAAAGGATTTGCACTACAACTCGTACACCTTACTGTAAATTGTACCTAAATTGTACCTCATCCCATTTCTGCTCTGCACTATATAGTATTGTATATTAGTACATTGCATAGTATATTGTATATTGTATGGTAACTCAGTTACTTCTATTCTGCATCGAACATTGTACATGTCTATACTGAACACTGTGACCTCTATTTTTACTTCTATTTTACATGCTATACTATTTTATTTCATACTTATCTTGTCTAGCACAGTCTCTGGAGCGTAACAGTAAGAAGCATTTTGTATAAAAGTACTTCTGTATGACAACTATTAAAGAAACTTGAAACTTGAAACTCTATCAGCTGAGTAACAATGTTCATCAAAGGGTTGAGTGCTACAGTGTAGGTTAGTATATTAGGACAAGTGCATGACAGTAAGGTTAATTAGGGTTAGATTTCTTATTTTTTTAAGTTTATTTCAGATAATGGTTGAAGAAGTGCGTCTTTAGTCGACAGCGAAAGATTGGACGGGTTGTGGCTGTCCTAACTGGGGTGGTTAGTTCATTCCACCATTGTGGGGCAAGGACTGAGAATAGGCGACTTCTCTTTGATGACCCTCCCGGAGCTCGGATAGGAGGGGTCTGAGGCGGCCAGAAGATGCAGAGCGTAGAGGTCTTGAGGGTGTGTAGTTAGAGACCAGTAGTATAGTAATCACATTAGCCGACTAGGAATTATTTCCCACTTACCACTGATGCTGTCAATCAGTGGAGCCATTTCTCTGCATATGGATACCCACAGCTCTAGCTACTGTAGTTAGCCACAAAGCGAATACAAAACCAAGCCCTGAAATAAACGCTGAAAGCTACTCCACAGTGCACCCAAAGTAGGTTTCAGCAGTTACTTCAGGTCTATCAGACCTTCATCAGAGCATACATGTTGTAAATTCCCCATTATTTTCTATGCTGTGTACTATTATTATTTCCAGTCAGGCAATTATTTTGACCACCAGGTGTCCTATTACTTTCTAGTCAGGCATCTCTCTGGACAGCCCAGGGGTCCTTAGTCTGGTGATTAAATGCAGCGGCCATCTTGCCGCCACATGTTGTTTCCACTGCTGTCTGCTGTCACATGAGAGTGCGTTCGTGAAGAAAAACCACTCAATACCACTCACTCAATATCTCACTATTTCATCCAGCCTTACAACCTGGATGGAAATCACTCACTCAATTACTCACTGTTCATCCAGCCTTACAAACTGGATGAAAACCACTCTGAAACACTACATCATTTTGAGAGATCACTCTCATTCACCAACAAATCCTAATTAAAATACAAAAGGACTGTTCTCTGTCTCTTGTGTCACCGGGGTGTGCTGTTTTGGATGAAGTGGCTCCAGCAAACAACATTACAAAACGTTATATCTTCAATAATACATGACTCAGTAATCACACACCATTATTAAACTGCTAGTAGTGTATTGGAGGTCACCAGTAAGCCACCCTATTGGGAGATGTTGCTACGGCACATACTCGGGGCGAATCAGAAGGTTCCCAGTTTGATTCCCGGGCAGCATGTCAAAGTGTCCTTGAGCAAGACACTTTACCCCTAATTGCTCCCGATGTGCAGGTTGGCACCTTGCATGGCTGCCTCCGCCGTCGGTGTGTGAGTGAAAGGGTGAATGTGAGGAACAAATTGTAAAGCGCTTTGGATAAAAGCTGCTATATAAAATTCACCATTTACTTATTACTTACTATACTCCGATCGCGCTGGCGGAGTGTTCGAATCGAAATGTATGTCATGTATGTATCATGAAATGTAATGTAATGTCATGTATGAATCATGAAAACAAATCTTATTTAACCTTTATTTACCCAGGCAAGCAATTAAGAACAAATTCTTATATACGAAAGCAGCCTGTCCAAAAAGCAAAGACCTTTTGATATAACAATATAATGGCAGTGACATCTCCGTTAAGGTCATTTGATTAGCGTGAGCTCACATCCGTATCACTTAAAGCCACTGCTACTAACCAGCTGCTTGCTTTCATTCCAGGGACATCCCGCTGGACTTCAGACATGAGACTCGATGCCAAGGAAACCACGTCTTGAATAATAATGAACCACAGAGACTGGTTCGGTTGGTTAGACAGGTTTACACGCACTTTTATTGCACAGATCAATGGTCGTATCTGAGTAAGGCAGATTACATGAAACCATAAAGCTCTTGTGTAAACTATCATTTAATGATGCCAAGCTTCTATCGCTCATCTGGAACATAGAAAGATGTGTGGGGCGGGGGGGGGGGGGGGGGGGGGGGGGGAGAAAGAGAGTAAGGGGAGAGAATCGTGGTTGCTAATTAGATTCAGACTAGATTAGATTGAAATGTATTGTCACATTACACAGCAGTACAACGAAAATAAGTTTGGCATCCAACCAGAGCAAATATAACAGTGAAGTGCAATAGTGATATACAATTCACAGGAGATTAAACTGAGTATAAAATATATAAATGAGTACTACTGAGTATAGTGCTAGTCGGATGTATCATGTATGTACAGAGTTGTAGTAAGTTGTAGAGTTGTACTCTTAAAGGGGAACTATTTTACTATTTCTTTCACTATTTGGTAGGCCTGCCACGATAACACATTTTGCTGGGCGATTAATTGCCCCCGAAAATATCGCGATAAGCGATATTATTGCGACCGGTTAGAGAATTTTTTTTGAGAAATTTATTTCCCAAAACCTTTATTTTGAAGCCCACCGCTCCGTCTTTTCCGGTTTTAGACTTTTATTTTGAAGCCCACCGACCGGACCGGAAGTATTGTTGTGATTATCCTAAGCAGAACATATGAGCCGACAACTTGTCTCGTCCGGTTGTTTTTGAGCTAATAACAAATGTTGAGATTGTTGGTGAACAACTAACTTTAGGTTAGTTTTAACGTTAGCTACTAACGTTAGATGCAGCTACTACAGGCAATCAACGATGAGGAGGAAGCGTCAAAGCAGTATATAATAGAATAGCTGTGGTGCGTAAGCACTGCAGCACGACTCGAAACTACCGGAGTGTTATAATAAATTAATTCATGTTTAACTTGTCCCCGTGTCCAGTCCTTTGACTAGCCCCACCCGTTCATTGTAAACAATGATGCATGTAATTGTATTAACGTTATTCTGTGTTGTACTTGTAGCTATGCTATACGTTGTATTTCGTTTGTTAGTTATTTAGCTAATGTTGTTAGCATGGAATGAGAATCAACGCTCTATCTTTCATCTTTATTTAGCAGTCCAGTTTCTCCGGGCAGTAGCGAGTAACTACTTGGGTCTAAAAATAGCTAACGTTACACTACAAATAATGCTACTTGGTTAAAAGGAGCAACACTATTGAGAAATGTAGTTAAGCTGTGGCGTTGCCCCACGGAGCTCCCGTGCTGTACTCTAGTAACGTCAGCGGCCCGCCTCCCAACACGGACAGTGACTGACAAGCGGCACTGGTTCCGCCTCATTAAAACAAACGCGCAAATAGCAATTAATCGCGCCCGTCAAAATCATTGCATTCATTTTAATTATCGCAGCAATTAATCGATTTATTGCTTATCGCGGCAGGCCTACTATTTGGGCACTTTTACACAATTCCTGTGAGTCTATGGAACACCTCTGTAATTTTTTATTTTTTTTTATTCATTGTTTTGTATTTCTAATCAAGTCCTCAAAAACAGCATTTTTCTACCTCAAGATCTTAAGCTGAGGGAGCTCCCGTAGCTCACCGCATATCTCGGCGCTATTTCTACGTCGGGGAAAACCGTGCTCGTCACAGATCTGGGGGACACGAGTTCGATTCCCGGACCCGCCGTCATTTCTCATAATGTCTTCCCCTGCTCTACATCCCATTTTCAACCTGTTTCTGTCGGTCATGCTTGACCAGAAAAGCGATAAACGCTAAAAAATAAAGTTTAAAAAAAAAAAGATCTTAAGCCGTTTTGATCATCATGCACCTGATGCCACACAGCCACATTATCATGCAGCGGTGTCTCTCTGACATCACAAATCATCACATTTTCAGATGACTCAGTTCAGTCAGGGTGAATATTGTGAGAGGAGAATTGGAAGAATGCGCCAATATGAGAATTAGAGACATAGATCATATTAATATAAGTTCACATAGCTAGGAAACAATGCTAAACACTCAAAAAGGCCATTTATAAGATAGTTCCCCTTTAATATGTACAGTGATACAGGTATAAAGACACTAATAGGTGGGGATGTGTGCGAGGAGAGCGACACCAAGGATGTGATTCAGATTCAGATTCAGATTCCTTTAATAATAAGCCATATGTGTAACCACATTGGTAATTGTTTCAGCGTTACATAGTATGCATTTTTCCATACATTTTCTTTTCACATAACAACAGCAACAACAGACACAGGACAAAGATTCAAAGGATTAATCATTTGAATATATATATAAAGTGTATAAAGTGTAAAGTAATGGAGAGTAAACTCGTTTTCCTTCCTGTGTAGAAGGGGACATATGTATATGACTACAATAATGCATGTCTCTTCATTTACATGAGTACATGAAGAGTAAATTAATGCATAATTGCATTTAGATAATTGCTATAATGCATGGGCGGACATGCATACCACGGTAATCAAGAAAGTAGTAGAAAGTAGAGTACTTTCCTGTAGCCAAATAGTTCAGAAGCGTAGGTGATTGATTATTTTTTTGATCCACTTTTTCTCCCAATTTTCTATTTTTCTCCCATCCCAATTTCGTATCATCCAATTCAACCCTCCCCTGTCTCGAACGCTGTTTCTTGCCTCCCACAAGCCGGCTGCAATGTGGACTAAGTCATACATAGCACGAGTCCCCTCCGATACTCGATGTAACAGCAGTTGCATTTTTTCACCTGCGCGGCGCAATCTTTCAGCGTCAGGGGTCTGCGCTTTGGAGGGGCGCCGCCCCCATCGCTTCCTGATTCTACTGCGCAGGCGCACCAACTGACCTGTAGGAGTCGCTGTCCACAACGCCCGATCCCCACCCATCAGTTTCCCACCCCCTAATACTGCGAATGTGTATTAGTACGGACGACCAGCTAAACTGAAAGCAATGTGGAGCGCTGGGCTCGAACAGGCGAACCCAGCGTCTCCTGTATTCGTGGTGAGCGCCTTGCCCACTGCACCACGTAGCCGCCCTACAGCGTAGGTGATTGATTGAATGAAAATTGTATTAACAGATCGCAGAATGGGTACAATACAGTACAATACAATACACACAATTGTTAAGGGGATGCAGACCAGAGGAAGACTTTTGTCTTGTTTACATCAGGGTCCCCCATTTTCAATTCATAATGAATTGTAAGTAAGGGTGCAATTAGCACCGTGCAATCCATTCTTTGTGGATCTAGCCCTAAGTCATTCACTTGCTCACATATTCAGCACAGTCATTCGCCCACTCGCGGTTAGCCACTCTGCCCCTAGTGGAGGATCACAGGCGTGGCACTTTGTGTAAAGACCAGATGGACCTCTGTTAACGATGCTTTGCTATCTATGTGTCCTTGTTTAAAAAATAAAATAAAAATGAAAAAAAAGAAGGGCAGACATGGGGCGCCCCGGTGGCACACTACATTAAGACACACATTTCAGGCCAATCGGTGGTGGCGCTATAATCCAAGGTGAAAGTGTCCGACTTTAACAAGACATAACTTGTACACCTTATGTTTGACTGACACAAGACTTTGTACGCATTCCCAGCTATCCTCAGTCTACAAGATTGCTCCTATATAACTGCATAAAGATAATGGCTTTGAGAATTACGTTTGAGGCACATGTCAAGGCAGCGAGTAACAGTAAGATGGGGGGGGGGTCCTGTAGTCAGATTGGTCAGAGCTTATCACAAAACACGCTTGTTATTTACTGAGACGGTAGGAAGGCCGAGAAGGAGATAGAACAGGACAGAAGATTCTGGTGGGAGTCAATCCTCGGCCTTGGTAGTATAGAATAGATAAGAGACAATTACATGAAAATAATTATCTTTT
>NC_140180.1:15235601-15338101 GCF_963971535.1 Notolepis coatsorum | reverse complement strand
TATGTGTTCGCCATGCCTCATTATCCAATCAGATCCACCCCAAAGATCAAAGGTTCCTTAATCGCTATGGTGATATGAAATGATGGGCACCTATTGGGGGTTTCAGCGTGGCACACCAGACAGGGAGGGGCATCGTGCTTCAGCAATTCACCTCATCGTCACTTCTGCTTTTAGCTGTTTTTTCACCCAAAGCCTACTTTGCTACAGAAAATAGCTGTTTTTTTTGGAACAAAACCAGCTTCCCACTGATTAGCAGAGAGAGGGTCGTTGAAGCAGTTTTTGCATCTGTTCTGGATTATGGATTAAGGATTTATAGACATGCTGCTGCGTCCACTCTGAAACCTCTAGGCATAGTATATCATTCTGCTCTCAGATTTATTACTGGTGATTAGGGATGTCCGATATTATCGGCCGATATCGGCATTAAAATGTGATATCGGAAAATATCTGTATTGGTTTTCAAATTTTTTATAATTTTTTTTACATTTCTATAACCTTTATTTACCCAGGCAAGCAAGTAAGAACAAATTCAGATTTTATTTATTGTCAAAAGTATGCATAATGTTGTGTTAATTCCACAACAAGAGATATGTAATGTTAATTACCTGAAATTATTCCATTTTTTGGGGGGGGGGGGGTAACCCTGCATATATCGGTATCGGTATCGGAAATTAAGAGTTGGACAATATCGGTATATCGGTATCGGTAAAAAAGCCAATATCGAGCATCCCTACTGGTGATAGATATGATATTCACCACTACATCATGTATGATAAAGTGGGTTGGTCTTCTCTGGCAGAGAGGGGCGAAATAAACATTGGTATCTTTATTAATTCTTTATTCAACCTTTATTTAGATTCTCTGAGATTATTGAGGGTGGACCGAATAAAGTGCTAATCTGAAGTTTGCTACTGTATAATACATTTTCTTAGTTGTTGTGAATAACATATATTTAGTTTTATTAGCATTTAACAACCGTGCTCTTGAAGAACATTAAAAGAAAGTTGAGTCAGCCCAACAATACAAAATAGTGTCACCTGCATACGGATGGACATTTTGGTCAAGGCCTTGGTATTTAAAGACCTTGAAAGAAGATTGATCTTTATCTTTATCTTGATCTTTTGCTGGGACATTACCACCTTCACAATTATCACAAGATTGGAACTACAGTATGGACCCTATCTGAACAGCTCAAATGACTTCATGCTTAAGGTCCCCAGACTGAATTTGGAAAGTCAGCCTTTTGTTTGAATCCCACAGCTTCTTTGAATGATCTTCAACTCTCGCTAAAAAAACAATACCCTGGTATCCTATGGACAGTTTAAAATAATTACCAATGTATTGCCCTGTTTATTCAATGTCTAATTCTCTAAGCTGATCTTTTCATTATCTTAATTTTGTGTTTTTTCTATATCTGTTTTTAATATGTCTGTAATCTTGATGTCATGTTGTAAATGTAAAGGGAATTCCTCTTTGAGAATACAATAAATAAAGGGTTGAATGAATGGATGACTGAATGAAAGGATAAGTATTAACATTCTAACTTCCCAAGAAAAAAGATTGAATTAGTCCCAAGCTATAAATACTCTCAGGCTTTCTTATTGTTCGCCGTTATCTTTTAAAAATCACATTGCAAGTGGGGCGGCTTTGGCTCAGGGGTAGAGCGGGTCGTCCAATGATCGAATGGTTGGTGGTTCGAATCCCGCTCAAGCTCATGTCCATCCCACTGCCGTTGTGTCCTTGGGCAAGACACTTAACCTACTTGCCTCGTATGAATGTGTATGCATGTGAATGAATGTTGGTGGTGGTCGGAGGGGCCGTAGGCGATGATTATTCGCCACGCTTCCGTGAGTCTGCCTCAGGGCAGCTCTGGCTGCAATTGTAGCTTACCACCACCGGTATGACTGTGTATGAACGAATAATGGACTCTGTGAAGCGCTCTGGGTGTCATGAAGAGCGCTATATAAATCCAAGTCATTATTATTATTGGTCTCCAGGCTCAAGGTGAAGTTAGGCTTCTATTTTAGAAATAAATCCTGCTTCTCCTTTAGAGGTAGGAATACCTTGTATTGTCAACCTTCTTGCCTCTACTACATTATGGTGACGTTGTACATGTGTGCTTATGCCCAATGGCTGCGGTATCTGGACACTATCGTTGTGCCTTAACCCTTTCACTACCACACTACAGGTTAACCCTTTCACTTTAACCCTTTTTTAACCGTCTGTAGTGTGGTAGTGAAAGGTTAACCTTCTGTAGTGTGGTAGTGAAAGGGTTAAGATTTGACACTGGTTGTAAGCGTCTTACCCACCATTGTACCTTGTATGCTAAATCTGACTGGTCATCTGTATATGTACACGGGCCTATGCACTGGTTCAGTTGGGCGGCTTGGTGGTGTAGTGGTTAACACTGTCGCCTCACAGCAAGAAGGTCCTGAGTTCAATTCCCGCTTGGGGACCAGGTTACTGGGTTGCCAGGTACCCAGGTGGCGTATCTCCCGGGCCTTTCTGTCTGGAGTTTGCATGTTCTCCCCGTGTGCTCACAAGGGTTTCCCCTCCAGAAAAAGAGAAAAACACGCAGAACAGATCGCTAACGCTGTCGCGTCCCTGACGAAGACGGACAGGAGCACTTGGATTGGTCCCCGACGCGCGGCCCCACGCCGCAGCCCCTATCTGCTCCCGGCTGCCCTTGGGGGGGAAGGACGACGGGATGGGTCAAGCACAGAGAGGCATTTCATCGGCGACCCAATGCATGTGTGTGAGTGTGTTCCTGTGTGTGTTGACCATCTCGCATGTGTGTGTTCATCTGCATGACAAATAAAGACTCCTTCTTCTTCTTGGTTTGATTTATAAAACTCTCCTTCATTTGGTCCCTTCTTACCTGTGTACATAGAAGCCAAAGCCAAACTTTACTGTTCCATGTGTTCGCACTGAGTTGGGAAAAAGAGCTTTTAACTTTGCCGCCCTCTTTGCATGGAAAGCTAGATTTAAAACTTCTTATTTAACCCTTTCACAACCACACTAAGGTGGCCCTTCTAAGGTTTCTCTCCTCCTCCTTGTCTGTGGTAAATTTTTCCTATTGCTAGGTTTTAGTGAGTTTTTCATTACCTTCGCGTGGGGTATGTCTGCAAGTGTTGCATTTATTTAGCATTTATTTGAATTTTTTTTGGACTTTATGGTGTTCTTGTTTTGTTCTTGACTTATTGTGATGTTTCTTCTTGACTAGTTTAAAGAAGACGTGTCCGGCCCATGGGGACATTAACGTGTGTTGTCGGGCCTTACAAATAAATTTGATTAGATTTGATTTGACTATAGACGGTTAACCGTCTGTAGTGTGGTAGTGAAAGGGTTAACGTATTACGATGACTTTGGTTCGAACCTGAAAGATCTAGGATTTGAACCCATTGGACAGTGTTTCATTTGTTGTCTGTGTTTCCCAAACATCTGCACTTCATATGGTGTGATATTTACCATTGTGTACTTTATATGATGTGTTATTTATCATGTGTTGTTCTTATTTACATTTAGTCGTTTAGCTGACGCTTTTATCCAAAGTGACTTACAAGTTCTGTACAACAAGTCAGCAGGAAGGGTACAACTCTGACAGCTAAGGGTAAAGTAACATTGTTCGTCAAATAGGGAGGTGTAGTCTGACGTCACTGGTTGTTCCACCCGTATAGGGATTCATCATTGGGGAAATGGATTATCGGCTATTGTAACAATTCTGCCGCATGGAATTTGAAAAACTTTCCACTTTTGCACAAAATGAGTTCCCTTCTATCACTAACATTATTGTTTAAGCATTTTTGGTTGAAATCAAATTCTGCGATTTCTTTTTATGATTAATTGCGAATATTTTCATGTTGAGCTATAGATTGTGGATGAATAAGCACAGAAAGGTACACCATGCCAATGTTAATGCTTTATTTGTTTTAAACGAGACAATTTAGAAATGGGGAAATGCATTGGGTTGGACAGAGGGTGGAACACGAAAAACGGCAATGACGTAACCACTACACCTCCCTATAGTGTTGAAGTGCTACGGTCTTGAGAGCATAGTAGTAAAGACATATTAGCATAGTAGGTAGTAATATAGGCATAGTCGATTATTTAGTAGCACAGTGCATAATAGTAAAAAGACAGTACAAAAGTTAGTATTTTCTTTTCTTTTTTTTCATTACAGATATTGATTGAAGAAGTGTGTTTTAGTCAAAGACAGAAAAATGGGGCAGGTTTCTGTTTTGGGTTTTTATTGCTTCTTTGTTCTTTTACATGTTGTTTTGTAGTTTTTTTTTATCTTGTGATTTATATTATTAACATGTGCTGCTGCTTTCTTGGCCATGTCACCCTTTGTGAAAGAGATCCTTGATGTCAATGGATTCATGTCATGACCTACTCCGTAGGCAGGGTACAAGTGCAGGCAAACAGGGTTGAATTAAAATCCAGGCAGAGACACAACGTCTTTTAAGCAAAAAAACCTGGTATACGAAACGCAATGTAATAAACTCTGAATATAAAAGGATGAGAAAAAGCAAACAATATAATTAACTCTGAATATAGAAATATGAGAAAAATAAACAGAGTAAACAAAGGTGCAGATGAGGGTCTGTACGCCCCTATCTGTTATATTATACGTTACAATAAATATAGGCAATAAAGAATTCACAAGAAGTACAGAGGAAACAGGGGAGGAACCGGGAGGCAAAGAGATACTAAACAATACTGCCTGAGGTGAACTGAAACTGGGGGGGATACAAAGGGAGTTGAAGACAAAAGGGCCGGGGTGAGAGTGCTTCAGGGTGGTTTCTCACT
The DNA here is from genome assembly GCF_963971535.1 of Notolepis coatsorum. Classification (NCBI taxonomy): domain Eukaryota; kingdom Metazoa; phylum Chordata; class Actinopteri; order Aulopiformes; family Paralepididae; genus Notolepis; species Notolepis coatsorum. The sequence goes on along the minus strand of NC_140180.1, from coordinate 15,333,292 downwards.
ATAGGCACCCGGGGGTCGTATCCGAGCACGATCGCCCCCAAAATAAGTGTGATGAGAACGCCCACCTCCCCGTCACCGGGCACACTGATTCGCTAACAAGGGAAGGGGGAGTGGTCATGACAAGACTAATTTCCACTTTCCACAACAATAGATCCTAATGGCAAACAATGTTGGTCAATAGTGAATCGAGAGCGCTAGCTAGCTGCTGATGTAAACACACTTTGGCTGTCTCTTTGTGGTGGTGATATTATAGATTATTCATCTTTGCAATAAAACAAGGGAGGAGCACTCACAGCAGGTGTTAATCATAACCCTCCACCACTATATGGTTTTCGATAATTGGTAACTATGGACTTTGATCAAATAGATAATAATATGTCTGGTGGCAGAATACAGATGAATCACTGTCTTTATACTCGCATGCACGCACGCGCACGCACACACACGCACACACACACGCACACACACGCACGCACACACGCACGCACGCACACAAACACACACACACACAAACTGATCTTTAGGTATTTAGCAACGAGAGGAACTATCAACAATTGAAACCCAGATTGATTCTTATGTCTTTGTATCACACAATGAGGAGTATGATGGACAAGACAGTACCCTGTAAATAGCCTTAGATGCTTACAAATGAATTAAGATAAGATAAGTGCAGGCATCATAGCAGCATGGGGGAGTGGGGAGGTACAGGTACGTGGTAATAATAGAAGACATGATACAAAAAAATAAAAAATAGGCAGGACAAAAACACACACACACACACACATGTTGCACTGTCTGTGTTTGAGTCTAAAGATGAAGACAAACACCTCTGTTATTGTTAAAGGGCGCTTTGAGAATGTTCGACCCCTGTAGTCTTATGTCTTACGTACCAATTATGTCAATTTGATAGAGTCCTTTATCAGTGTGATTCATGCTGTTCTCCATAATGGAGACCGGCAGCTCGTGGCTATAGTTAGCCACATGATTAATATAAAGTAACGGGGCCACACTTCAGTCTGTATTCAGAGCTGGGAATTGGGACGTTTTTGTGATACATGTACGAAATATTCCTCTTGAATGGCCACTGGACTCGGACCCGGACAGCCACTGAACTCAAAGCGGGGGCGATAATGGCTCAGGAGGAGGGAGAGTGACAGTGGCTCAGGAGGCAGAGCGGTCGTCTGGTAATCTGAAGCTTCGTTTCTTTTAACCTCTAACTGCTCCTGATGAGCAGGTTGGCACCTTGCATCATGGTCGCGCAACATAAATGCAGCCCGTTTACCGTTTACCAAGTGGGATAGTCCAGGTTTTTGTGGCATTCATGACGTCACATTAACGTGGTGGTGTTTGTATAGGCTCACTTTTAAAACGGTTGTGTTTTGGACGTGATATGATTGTGATATGATGTGCTTTTTAGCTGTTGCTGCAGCAAGGTGAAAATATACAATTGTGGGACAAACTTTGACTGCTAATAGTGAACCTCTGGTGGCTCTTCTTGCCATTAGCAGCTACCGCCTATGCCCTATTCCGACCTGGATACTCGACGATTGATGAGTAGGAAATAGGACTAGCGGGTCCAAATTGTTGAACTTACCCTTTAAGGTTACTATTCACATGTCAGTCAAGTTAGATTTCCTTTACCTTGATGTTTTGACGGTGAGATCTACCGCCGTCATCAGTGAAGACTTGGTGATGTTGAAACATCAAGGTATAGAAAATTTGTATTTTACTCAAGTATTATTAGGTTTGTATACTTGTACTTTTACTCAATTACATTTCAGAGAAAAAAAATATACTTTTTACTCCTTACATTTAAAATGCAAACCTACAAAGTACAAATCTCGCAGGTCCAACCATTTTAATTGGTATATTTGTTTCTCTGGCCGAACTAACGTTAACGTTATTAATCCTGCGGCCGCAATTTATTTAAAAACAGCCAATCAAATCCCCATCAATGGAAAATTAACCCGCCCATACCCATGCTGATTGGTCCTTGTGCGAGGCTAGAAAGCGGGGATCTTTAATTAAACACAGGTCTGCTATCAGAAGAATAGACGGTCAGAAAAAAGTTTGTACTTTTACTTTTTAGTACTTATGTACTTTTAAAAGTAGAAACTTTTTTTTTTACTTTTACTCAAGTGTGTTTTTAGCCAGATACTCTGACTTTTACTTGAGTACGATTTTGAGACGGTACCCATACTTTCACCTATAAGTATAATTTCTGGGTACTTTTTACACCCCTGTCCATTTCCAAGTATATTACCCTTTAAGGTTTTAGATACCAGTGCCCTGCGATGCCCTGGGAGGACCGCTAAATGAAAGCCCCACGCAATAATTGTTAATGCAGAGTCATCCAAGCATCCAGCACCAGATGTGGCCAACAGAGCACCCCCAGCAGAGAGCTGCCTGTTCAGGCTTCAGCGCTGTGGCGAACAGAGCACCCCCAGCAGAGAGCTGCCTGTTCGGGCTTCAGCGCTGTGGCCAACAGAGCACCCCCAGCAGAGAGCTGCCTGTTCAGGCTTCAGCGCTGTGGCCAACAGAGCACCCCCAGCAGAGAGCTGCCTGTTCAGGCTTCAGCGCTGTGGCGAACAGAGCACCCCCAGCAGAGAGCTGCCTGTTCAGGCTTCAGCGCTGTGGCCAACAGAGCACCCCCAGCAGAGAGCTGCCTGTTCAGGCTTCAGCGCTGTGGCCAACAGAGCACCCCCAGCAGAGAGCTGCCTGTTCAGGCTTCAGCGCTGTGGCCAACAGAGCACCCCCAGCAGAGAGCTGCCTGTTCAGGCTTCAGCGCTGTGGCCAACAGAGCACCCCCAGCAGAGAGCTGCCTGTTCGGGCTTCAGCGCTGTGGCCAACAGAGCACCCCCAGCAGAGAGCTGCCTGTTCAGGCTTCAGCGCTGTGGCCAACAGAGCACCCCCAGCAGAGAGCTGCCTGTTCAGGCTTCAGCGCTGTGGCGAACAGAGCACCCCCAGCAGAGAGCTGCCTGTTCAGGCTTCAGCGCTGTGGCCAACAGAGCACCCCCAGCAGAGAGCTGCCTGTTCAGGCTTCAGCGCTGTGGCCAACAGAGCACCCCCAGCAGAGAGCTGCCTGTTCAGGCTTCAGCGCTGTGGCCAACAGAGCACCCCCAGCAGAGAGCTGCCTGTTCAGGCTTCAGCGCTGTGGCCAACAGAGCACCCCCAGCAGAGAGCTGCCTGTTCAGGCTTCAGCGCTGTGGCCAACAGAGCACCCCCAGCAGAGAGCTGCCTGTTCAGGCTTCAGCGCTGGGGATCTCCCCCTCCACATCTGCTTCACGTTAGGGCCTGGGGGTCTGCAGAAGACAGCCTGGTGGATTCTGCCCCCTCTCTCTCTCTCTCTCTCTCTCTCTCTCTCTCTCTCTCTCTCTCTCTCTCTCTCTCTCTCTCTCTTTCTCTCTCTCTCTCTCTCTCTCACACACTCTTTCTCTCTCTCACACTCTCTTTCTCTCTCTCTGTCTCTCCTCCTCCTACACGCTTTTTTCTCTCTACTTCCCTCTCCTCCTCTCTATTTTTCTCTCCCTTCCTCTCTATCATTCTCTCTCTCGCCTTCTCTCACTTCCTCTCCCCCCTCTATCTTTCTCTCTCTCTCTTTCTCTCCCACCCCCCCCTCTCTCTCTTTCCATCTCTCTCTCTCTCTCTCTCGCTGTCTCTCTCTCTCTCTCTCTCTCTGTATCTCTCTCTCTCTCTGTATCCCTCTCTCTCCCTCTCTCTCTCGCTCTCTTCCGCCCCCTCTCTCTCTCGCTCTCTCTCGTTCTCTCGTTCTCTCTCTCTCTCTCTCTCTCTCTCTCTCTCTCTCTCTCTCTCTCTCTCTCTCTCTCTCTCTCTCTCTCTCAGCGGGAGATGACTCTTACATTCCTACCCAGAAGGACACCACAGAGACACACAGTTTCATAGCATGTGGCTGGAAAGTGGGTTATAGGATAGGTAAATTGAGAGCCACATAAAGTCATGCACACGCACACACACACACGCACACGCACACACACACACACGACACACACACACACACACACACACACACACACACACACACACACACACACACACACACACACACACACACACACACACACACACACACACACACACCACACACACACACACACACACAAACTGTACAGATGTGTTTTAATTAGCGTTTGTTTTAATTGCTATGGAGTAACAGATGGGCGGGGTTTACCACATCAACAACAATCCAGATGGTGTCCAATAAGCATGTCAATCACAAAATAGCATTCGGTACTTAATTGACTTTCGAATAGTCTTCCGGAATACATTGTATTGTCCTGTGTGTGGCAATACCCCACCCAGCGTTTCTTCCAAATAGTCGAGTTATTTATCGTATAGTCTTCATTTGACCACGGTCTGATGCTTTTAAACACAGTACACTCTCATACAGTAGAGACACATTTCATACAGAGGCGCCTCCTCCAGAAAGACAGATGTCATAACGCCGTGACCAATCGACACCGGGATCATTCCTCTGCAACAAGAGTGCATTATTATGTAACTTAAAGGGGACATCCACCCGAAAACACTATTCACATTATAATAGTATAACATCACACAGCTCAGCTTCAAGTGTGTGAAGATGAACAAGTCCCTCGTCAAGATGAACACCGGCGAGACGAGATTCTAGCGATGATGTCATCAAGAGACCACGGTAATCCCGGAGCTGCTGAGAGTGACTAGTGGAACAACTCCACTGTGACAGTAACCATGGTGATCTTACTGGCATATGGATATGGGTACATTTAAATCATGTGGGTGTAAGGGCTCAAACAACAATTACTTGAGCTCACGTAGTTGGCTCCAAAATTCCAAAAGGTTGTCACTTGATGACGTCACAAATTCCAGTCTTTGGTTGTTCTCTTGTCCAGCTTAGGGAGACAGTTGTTGATGTTTATATAGATATCGACTTGCCTGTCCAAGGTCATTCTGTTTTAGGGTGGATTTCCCTTTAAACACATTGGTTTGATTTGCCTTTGACCCAGATGCAGTGGTCCTAATGCGGTAACCCTCGCCCTGGGTAGGGAGTGTGATGAATGGCTGGTTCGACAGGTTGCGATACCTGGGGCTGTGCTGTAACATGGCCCTTTCAAGTCAGAGTTAAAGGTCTTTTCCACTAAAAAAAAAACATTTTTTAACCCTTCCACTACCACACTACAGAAATGTAACCTTTCACTACCACACTACAGACGGTTAACCGTCTGTAGTGTGGTAGTGAACGGGTTAACCTTCTGTAGTGTGGTTGTGAAAGGGTTAACCCTTTGTCGTGTGGCAGTGAAAAGTGTTAACCTTCTGTATTGTCGCAGTGAAAGGGTTAACCCTTTGGTAGTGTGGTAGTGAAAGGGTTAATGGTTAACTCCTCTTGGAGGAATGACTATACAGTTTATTATTTGTGCAGAACTTGTCATCATCACCAGAGCTTCTCGCCAATTCCCTGAAATCTGAGTTGCATGTGTGATGTCAGCGATAGGTTGAACCTCTGGTGGTTCAATATGTGGTAACTTGACACCTTTAGCTTCAGCTACACAGAAAGCTGAGTGGGTATTAACCCTTTCACTACCACACTACCAAAGGGTTAACCCTTTCACTGCGACAATACAGACGGTTAACCCTTTCACAACCACACTACAGAAGGTTAACCCTTTCACTACCACACTACAGACGGTTAACCGTCTGTGGTGTGGTAGTGAAAGGTTGAATGAATGAATGAAAACTTTATTTAACAGATTGCAGAATGGGTACAATACAGTACGGCTCAATACACACAATTGACAAGGGGATGCAGACCAGAGAAAGACGTTTGTCTTGTTTACATCAGGGTCCCCCATTTTCAATTCATAGTGACATTTATGACATACACAACATACATGACATTTATGGCATAGGGACATACATGACATACAGGTATTTAGTACTGTTACATTTGTGACAATATACGATATTCAAATATACAGTACTGTTACCCATAGGTCCTGACAGAGTATATACATATGATGGGGAGGAGACTGTACATTAGGAGGGGGTTGGTGGGTGGGAGAGAAATATACATACGGTGGGGAGAGAATATATACATACGGTGGGGAGGAGACTGTACATTTGGAGGGGGTGGGTGGGTGGGAGAGAAATATACATACGGCGGGGAGGAGACTGTCTATTAGGAGGGGGTGGGGGTGGGGGGGTTTGGACATTTACGGTGGCCAGTTTCGAATTGCAGCCTCCCGTAGGTGCTCTTTAAGATCGGTTTTGAATGTGGGTAGGGATTCACATTCCTTTACATCTTTGGGTAGGGCGTTCCACATTGATGTGACATAATTGCGAAACGTGTTTAGTCCCTTGTTTGAGCCGAATCTGGGTTTAACATGATTTGTTGAGCTTCCTCTGGTGTTGTGGTCGTGGTATTCACTGACCTTTGGGAAGTATTTTGACATGTACATGGGTACCTTAGTCGTATAGTGTATCTTGTAGACCAGGCCCATTGCAAGTTGCTGTACTCTGTCGTCTACTCTAAGCCATCCTAGGTTGTCAAAGTGGGCAGGGGTGAGGTGGGTTCTAGGGGTAAGGTCAAGTAGAAGTCTGACCAGTTTGTTTTGTGATGTTTGTAATCTTGTTTTAGCGCCTTTGAGGTGCTTTGGTACCATGAGGTGCAAGCATAGTCGTAGTACCCTTGAATGAGGGAATGCTCCTGCCAGAGTCTTCAGGGTATTCTTGGCTTGGATGCCATTTTGTCACAGGAAAGATTTGCCTCTAGGTTAACCTTCTGTGTGGTAGTGAAAGGGTTAACACATGTCTTGAACGAATATAAACCTCCAACTTGGAATTCCTAGTAAATATCAAAGGATGCTTGTTAACAATTTGCATATTCATAGATCCATGCGTTCTCAATGGGGGTAAAAGTGTAGAGATACTGATAAGCCATTCTCAGTAGTTTACTGAACCATTTGGTGGAGAAAAAAACATACATATAAAAAGTGTTATTCAATATAGATTTTAAATGCATCTGGAGGGGATCTTTAAAGGGTCTAAAGCAGTGTTTCTTAAACTATGGGTTGGGACCCTCGATGGGTCACTGGCCTGTGTCTCTGGTGGGTTCCCACATGGAATTAACCCTTTCACTACCACACTACCAAAGGGTTAACCCTTTCACAACCACACTACAGAAGGTTAACCCTTAACCTTCTGTAGTGTGGTAGTGAAGGGGTTAACCGGACAGGTCTCAGGAGAACAACAGTAAATCACTCAGGGGGCTTTCTCACTCACCATTCGGGATCGAATCAGAGCCCGATCGCACCCAAAAAGGGTGTGTCCGTCTGAGTGAGAACGCTCCCCCCCGTCCCCGGGGACGCTGATTCGCTCCAAACCTGGACCGCTGAAATAGGTGGTTCCGGGTGCGCGCCAGTGAGAGCAGGGGGCGTGGTGTACAAGCTTGTACCAAAACACGGGAGAGGCTTCTGTATCAACTTGCTGACACACACAACGTCGTTACTGTAATGCTTTCATGCTTGCTTGAATTTTGGGCAGATAAAAACATACAGCAACAACTGGACAATACCCACAAAAACGATATTTATGGGCAATTTGCGAGTTCAGACCTCAACAAAACAAGCATGTGGAGCCTCACAGCTCAGTGGATGAAAACATGAAGCCACGTTACAAAGCACAACACTTCCCTGGCTCGCATTAGGCCTGGCAATCTTTTTGCCATTGCTATGTCTACTATACATTGGTTTCTTGTTCGAATGCATTTATTTCTATTAGACCAGTGGTGCCCAACCAGTCGGCTGTGATCGACCGGTAGATCAATGACATTGCCGCGAGCAATGGGCTAATGTTAGCTGCTAACTAGTAATAAATTGGCTAAGCTAACTAGCTAACTAGCGTTAGCGTAAGCTAACTAGCTCGCATTAGGCCTGGCAACTTTTTTTGCCATTGCTTCTATGTCTACTATACATTGGTTTCTTGTTCGAATGCATTTATTTCTATAGACCAGTGGTGCCCAACCAGTCGGCCGTGATCGACCAGTAGATCAATGACATGCAATATAATTGATGCGAGCAATGTTAGCTGCTAACTAGTAATAAATAGGCTAAGCTAACTAGCGTTAGCCGTTAGCTTAGCGTTAGCGTTAACCCTGGAAAACGCTCAAAGCACTTCCCGACACCAGTTCCATTCGTGAGAAAAGGGGGTGGGTTATATTGACAAGGCTTGACAACAGAGGTTCAAATATAACTTCATATTTATTGGTTATTTGTTTCTTTAATATCAGCATCCAGTTTCCACCACTGTGTGTTAAAACTCTTCCTGTGTTGACGTTAGAGCGTGACATCATCGCCTACGGCAAGCTTACACACTCAAAACGCAAACCGTAAACAGAAACCGGGAGCGCACCAAGACTCCAGTGTGTACGCAAACTAGAGGGGGGAGAGGGAGGGGGGAAGTTCGCACCCAAGGACGGAACGAGGACGGAGCGGAGCGGAGCTGATTCTACCCTGAATGGCAGTGAGAAAGCCCCCTCAGTGATAAATGGAGCCCATGGCCAACGATGCAAATTCACTAAAATCACGAGAAGTTAGAATTAAAGAACGTTGATTATTTAGGTCCCCCAAATTGAGATGCCTAACCAGGTTTAATGGACCCGTATGAGGGCCATAGCTCTTACGGTGGGAATTTGATTGTTTATAGGAATGTAATACTATGTAAAAAGATAGTAATGTAATAGACATTTCTCTGTAGCTGTGCCAGTCTTAGCCTACCAGTTGTCACTGGTGTGAATGAACACTTTCTTCCAGAACAAATACTACTCAAAGCGTTTGAGCGTGGCACGGTGGTGTAGTGGTTAACACTGCAGCAAAAAGGTCATGGGTCTGATTCCCGCTTGTGGATCAGGTTGCCGGGTTGCCAGATACCCAGGTGGGGTATCTCCCGGGCCTTTCTGTGTGGAGTTTGCATGTTCTCCCCCCGTGCTCGCAAGGGTTTCCCCTCCAGAGGGGATAAATCCAATGGACAAACATGCAGAACAGATCGCTAACGCTGTCACGTCCCTGACGAAGACGGACAGGAGCACTTGGATTGGTCCCCGGGCGCGGCCCCACACCGCAGCCCATGTCTGCTCCTGGCTGCCCTTGGGGGTGAAGGACGACGTGATGGGTCAGGCACAGAGAGGCATTTCATCGGCGACTCAATGCATGTGTGTGTGTGTTCTTGTGTGTCACGCCATCTTACATGTGTGTGTTGCTGCTGCATGACAAATAAAGACTCCTTCAATGGAATGACTGCATTCATTTTCCCATTAAACCTCTAACCTCGTCAGCGTTAATGCCTTGCTCAGGGGGCTCCGAGCCCTCTACCCATCGAGCTGCACGAGACCACTGCTCGACAGTAGTCTCACCGACACAGGACGTCCCGTGATGATGACTGGGAGGATGCGACCCTCTCTACGCCGCCTCCATACCGCAAATTGATCCGCCATCAGCTCTATTTAAAAAAAAAAATCAAAATGTTCAGTTGCTATTGCATGCTCTTATCTGTGTTTCATTACACGTATGTGTGCATGCTTACCAACTGTTTTGCCTGTTTTATTGCAACACTACTATCACCGACATCTAAGAAGGGAGATCCCCCCTTGAATGGCCCTTCTAAGGTTTCTCTCCACATTGCCTGTGGTGCATTTTTTCCTATTGCTAGTGAAACCGGTCTTATTTGACATGCCCTGAGTGGGAGTTGAACCCGGGTCGGCCACACCGCGGGCGACATCGCAGTAGATGTCATACATTTTTTGGACTTCATGGTGTTTTTGTTTTGTTCTTGATTTATTGTGATGTTTCTTCTTGACTTGTTTAAAGAAGACGTGTCCGGCCCATGGGGACATTAACGTGTGTTGTCGGGCCTTACAAATAAAGTTGATTTGATTTGATATAAACTGTGTTAACATCAGGAACATGTGGGCGGCTACGTGGCGTAGTGGGCAAGGCGCTCGCCACGAATGCGGAGACGCTGGGCTCGCCTGTTCGAGCCCAGCCAGCGCTCCACATTGCTTTCAGTTTAGCTGGTCGTTCATACTAATACACATTGGCCGTATTAGGGGGTGGGAAACTGATGGGTGGGGATCGGGCGTTGTGGACAGCGACTCCTACAGGTCGGTTGGTGCGCCTGCGCAGTAGAATCAGGAAGTGTCGGGGGCAGCGTGAGCCTCCCACGCGTTACTCCTCGCCACTGAGAGATCGAGCTGCGCAGGTGAAAAGATGCGACTGCTGTTACCTCAAGTACCGGAGGGGACTGTGCTATGTATGACTTAGTCCACATTGCAGCCGGCTTGTGGGAGGCAAGAAACAGCGTTCGTGACAGGGGAGGGTTGAATTGGATGATACGAAATTGGGATGGGAGAAAATATAGAAAATGGGAGAAAAAGTGGATCAAAAACATCAGGAACATGCAAAGTCCTCACAGGCGGGGATCTCCAAGTGTATCCACTTACGAGGAGTTTGTGATAAAAAGACATGGGGACAGGTGATATACGTGCCCTAGATGCAGGCCGGTCGTCTATACCTCAGGCGCGTGTGATGTGTGTCACGCTCGCCTCCGCTCCGCCGTCTCTCATAGACAGTAGTCTTCATTTCCCAGAACTAGGCTGAATGTATATTGTTTCATTAACGATGGACACCTTGAAAATAACTCTTCGGTATTTATGATGAGACCAAAGAAACCTGGTAGCCAACAGCGTAGTGGTTCTTATAGCAGGCCAATATTCTAAGATATCAGTACTCAATATCGCCCCGTCGATAAGATAGTCCTTTATTGATCCCCTTGGGGAAATTCAGGCGTCATGACATAGCCGCATGGGGGAGGGGAGGTAGGCCTACAGGTATGGGCAGGGTAATAGTAGAAGACATAAATATAGGCAATACAACTATAGTAAAGATACAAATAAACAGTGTAAATGAATATAAGTGAATAAGAATATGAGCAAGTAAATGGTGTAATCAAAGGTGCAGATGAGGGTCTGTGTGCCCTATCAGTTATATACATTACAATAAATATGGGCAATAAACACTTAGAATCTGAATATATACTATGAGTAAGTAAAGTAAAGATCCCAAGGAATCTGTTGGTATCATACACTTCATGCTAGCTAGCTAGCTAGTGCAAACCTACTTGTCATCAACCAGCTAAGCTAGCTAGATAATATAGCTAACATTAAGTGAACTTGAGTTTTTAATAACTAATTTGCTATTATATAATTGTTGTATTTCATCAGATGCAAAGAAATATATAATTATATCAGCCACCGGCCTCCCTACTCTCTAAATATTGGCATCAGCATCAGCCACTGGAAAAACCCCATATCAGTCTACAACTAGTACAGAGGTACATCTAATAGAGACATATCAGTCTACAACTAGTACAGAGGCACATCTAATAGAGACATATCAGTCCAACACTAGTACAGAGATACATCTAATAGAGACATATCAGTCCAACACTAGTACAGAGATACATCTAATAGAGACATATCAGTCCAACACTAGTATAGAGATACATCTAATAGAGACATATCAGTCTACAACTAGTACAGAGGTACATCTAATAGAGACATATCAGTCTACAACTAGTACAGAGATACATCTAATAGAGACATATCAGTCCAACACTAGTACAGAGATACATCTAATAGAGACATATCAGTCCAACACTAGTACAGAGATACATCTAATAGAGACATATCAGTCCAACACTAGTACAGAGATACATCTAATAGAGACATATCAGTCCAACACTAGTACAGAGACACATCTAATAGAGACATATCAGTCTACAACTAGTACAGAGACACATCTAATAGAGACATATCAGTCTACAACTAGTACAGAGACACATCTAATAGAGACATATCAGTCCAACACTAGTACAGAGATACATAATAGAGACATATCAGTCCAACACTAGTACAGAGATACATAATAGAGACATATCAGTCCAACACTAGTACAGAGATACATAATAGAGACATATCAGTCTACAACTAGTACAGAGACACATAATAGAGACAGACAAAAAGAGCCTGTTATTTTGCTTCTCACTGATGCTTATTGAGCAACACAGTGTGTCACTTGGGAACCACATGGTCTGTTTACACGACGACAAGTATCCATGGCGACAACCGATGTGTTGTTGTTGTTGATCAGAGAGAAGAACCGAGTCGTCCTCACGCTGGCCGACAGTGACGTCCGGTGACACACAGCGCTCCGAGGAGGGTGCCTCCTCGCCTGACGTCTGCCTGCCTGCCTGCCGCGCGGGGTGCGGGGTGTGGTGTGTATCGGACCGTAATGTCTTAACGCCGTCTCACTCGGGAACCACATCTGGGTCTGATTCACAACAACGAGCTGCTGTGGCCTGGAGGTGACCCCATCACTCCGATTGGAACGGAGGAAGGGGGGGGGGGGGTACACGATTAGATACACATTAGGCCGGTGGTTCTCAACGTGGGGTCCCGGGACCCTCCAGGGGTCCTCTGGGAGCTTCCAGGGTGTCCGCGGAAAAATTGGGAACAGTTTCGCAGTTATTTAGTTAACTAGAGGTTCAGCCCGATGAGAGAATGTATTATGAGAACGATAATATTATATTATATATTATTATTATTATTATTAACGACTGAACTGAGGTCACTCTCTCTTCCACCATTATCTCCTCAACTACATATAGATGGTAGATGGCTGCATTTATATAACAGCTTTTATCCAAAGCGCTTTGCAATTCGCTCCCCACATTTTTAACCCATTCACTCACACACACCGACGGCGGAGGTGCGAGGTGCCGACCTGCTCATCGGGCGCAGTTAAGGGGTTAAGTGTCTTGCTCAAGGACACTTCGACATGCTGCCCGGGAGGAGCGGGAATCTAACCGGGAACCTTCCGATTACCTAGACGAGCGCTCTACCTCCTGAGCCCCATAGACAGCTTTGGAATTCTGGACTCAATCGTTAAATAATAAAAAAAAAAATCCTTCTTCAGATGGGGGGGGGGGGGGGGGGGGTCCTGAGATGTGTTATCAAGTGGGGGTCTGCAGAGTTTAACCCTTTCGCTACTACAGAAGAGTGTGATAGTAAAGGGTTAACCTTCTGTAGTGTGGTAATGAAAGGGTTAACCTGCTGTCGTGCGACAGTGAAAGGGTTAACCTTCTGTATTGTCACAGTGAAAGGGTTAACCGTTTGGTAATGTGGAAGTGAAAGGGGCTAAGCCTCTCTGCGCTTGACCCATCACGTCGTCCTTCACCCCCAAGGGCAGCCAGGAGCAGACATGGGCTGCGGTGTGGGGCCGCACCCGGGGACCAATCCAAGTGCTCCTGTCCGTCTTCGTCAGGGACGTGACAGCGTTAGCGATCTGTTCTGCATGTTTGTCCATTGGATTTATCCCCTCTGGAGGGGAAACCCTTGCGAGCACGGGGGGAGAACATGCAAACTCCACACAGAAAGGCCCGGGAGATACCCCACCTGGGGATCTGGCAACCCGGCAACCGGATCCACAAGCGGGAATCGGACCCATGACCTTTTTGCTGCAGTGTTAACCACTACACCACCGTGCCACGCTCAAACGCTTTGAGTAGTATTTGTACTGGAAGAAAGTGTTCATTCACACCAGTGACAACTGGTAGGCTAAGACTGGCACAGCTACAGAAATGTCTATTACATTACTATCTTTTTACATAGTATTACATTCCTATAAACAATCAAATTCCCACCGTAAGAGCGATGGCCCTCATACGGGTCCATTAAACCTGATTCGCATATTTCTTGTCTTGAACTGAACTGTCAAACTGTCAGCGATAAACACCGATTGCCTCGCAACAAGGCGACATGGATTTCAAAATAAAAGTCACATACATACACATAGGTTTCTATCAATTCTAATAATAAAAGTCCTGGATATTCCTAAACATTAATTGACATAGATATCTATAAAAATCACACTTAAACCAGTAACATCACAAATATTAAGCAGGTAATTACTCTAAAAATAATAAACATTTCATGGGGTTATTTACAATGTACAGTGTCCCCATAAGATAATACAGGACAGAGGTCCACCGGATCTTCCATCAAACTCGAGGGTAACGCAATATTTACATGTTAACCCTGTGAGACCCTGACGATTACAACATCACTTTTAGCTTTTTAAACAAAAGTCTGTAAATGTTTATTTAAAAATGTTTAAGCACATACATTGACCATTACATAATATATAGTCAATGGGTCCTGTTGTTCAGCCTCACGGTGCTATTGGATAGTAAATGTGTTTATTATAGGTCCCACCCTCTGAAGTTGCTATAATGTCTTTTTTATTTGGGCCTCACAGGGTTAATACTACCAATAGACATAGACGTAGCAGAGAGACGGCATTAAACAACTATAAATAACTCTGAATCCTTACACTCATCATACCTCACAATTGACAACCAGACGAACCAGTTAAATTCCGATACAGATTTGGAAAGCGGTACGTGTTCTCTGAGGTTATTATTTCCATTTCAAATCTGTAACCCGGAATGTAACTGGTTTGTCTGGTTGTTAATTGTGATGCCTGAGTGCACAACAAGGAATCTGATTTATTCATAGTCACTGGTCCTTGACGCACAAAGTCGGCGTGTTGCGGTTGCTAAGGAAGTCCTGTGGTCAGAACACTGGTGTGTGTTGTGTAGACGGAATGAACATGTGTCACACCGACCGACCGGAGAGGGGAGGCGAGACACTGGTGGTGTGGTGCGTGTGTTTTGTTTCGGTGAGCGGCTGGGCTGTCCCGGGGCCTTGGGCGGGTGGTGCTTGTTGCCATCACACATCTGTGAGTGGTGAGCTAAACGTCTCGTGTGAGATGGGAGGGGCGGGGGGGGGGAGCGCGGGTTAAGCATGACGTCATGTCGAATTCGGGGGGAGAGAGGGGCCCCCGGATTAAGTCATGGCTGCCACAGAACCCCACCCTCCTGTCTCTCTCTCTCTCTCTCTCTCTCTCTCGTAAAAAGAAGTGCTTTGGTTGACGTATTCGCGGTGGATTTACAGCTACAGACGCTGCACCCCTTCTTCCCCTCGACTGTGCTGAGTCTGACGCAGCTCGGGGGAATCCAGGGGGGCGGTGGTTAAATCACAGCGGGACGGGTGTGTGTGTGCCCCCCCCCCCCCCCCTCTGTGTTGTGGCACCCCTCCCCTCCCCCCCCCCCCCCCCTCCTCCTGAGAAACCTGACCTCCGACGGACTATCTCCAAACATTTCCTGCATCTAATAGCTTTCACCTCCACCGCACGCCGTGTCGAATGGTAGGCCTCTTAGCTTTTGGCCCCCCCGCACTCAGGCACACACACACACACACACACACACACACACACACACACACACACACACACACCACACACACACACACACACACACACACACACACACACACACATACACACACACACACACACACACCACACATACCGCATACCTTTACCAGCAAACCTTTTGACACCAAATTCCTGTCTTCCGTTCTGCAGTCTCTTCATCCTCTCCTCACTCTCCCTTTCATCCTCCGGCTGTCACGTCCATCCGTCCGTCCGTCCATCCCTCCCTCCATCCATCCCTCCATCTATCCCTCCGTCCGTCCATCCATCCATCCCTCCGTCCCTCCATCCATCCCTCCATCCATCCCTCCATCTATCCCTCCATCTATCCCTCCCTCCATCCCTCCATCCATCCATCCATCCCTCCTCTCATGCCTCCCGTTAGCGGTTGTCCATCTCCAGCTCTCTACAGCCTCCTGTCCAGTCTTGCCCGGAACATTTGATGTCTCCCATCTCTCTCTCTCTCTCTACGACCGCCACCTGAAAACCAGACGTAAACCCCCCTCCCCCCCCCCCCCCCCCTCCCCCTGTAATCAGGCCTGAAGGATCGCCTAACAGTACAGCGGCCATTTCCCCCGAGAATGAATACGGGTCAAAGGTCAAAGGTGATGGGAAGGAGGAAAAGCAGAGCCTCGGGGTCATTGGTTGTACTAACTGTACACAGTCGGCGCGCGTTATGGAGACCGGCCTGGTTTTGCATTTAATTACAGGTGTTATTGAACCTTTTTCTTATTTGGCGACATGCCAATGAAGGTTTTAGGCACACACCCAGTAATAAATCTGCTCTCTCACACATACACACACACACACACACACACACACACACACACACACACGCACGCACGCGCACGCACGCACGCACACACACACACACACACACACACACACATAAACACACGCACACACACGTGCACGCACGCACACACACACACACAAACACAAACACACGCACGCACGCACGCACGCACGCACGCACGCACGCACGCACGCACGCACACACACACACACACACACACACACACACACACACACACACGCACAATAACTGGAGGGCTTTAACAAGGCTGTAAAGTAAAACCCTCCCTAGCTCGTGTCTGGCTAAGAGGAAGGACTCCGCTCCCTTTAAACAAGGGTGTTCCCTATTGAATACCAGTGCTGCTAATATCTCTCTCAGTCTAACAGTGCACTCTGCTGCCTTGGAGGAAGCGCACTACGTGGTTAATCACGGTGGCCTGTTGTAGACACAGCTTAAGATGTATATATCCCTCTGAAAGTGAAGTAACACTAAGTAAACATTAGGGCTGGGAATCACCAGAGGGCCCCACAATGCCATATTATTGCGATACTTTGCGATTAGGGATGTCCGATATTATCGGGCCGATATTGGCATTAAAATGTAACATCGGAAAATATCGGTATCCGGCATAATTATTATTATTTTAGGTTTTTTTTTTTTTTTTTTTTTACATTTATTTAACCTTTATTTACCCAGGCAAGCAAGTAAGAACACATTTTTATTTTATTTATTATTATTATTATTTATTGTCAAAAGTATGCATAATGTTGTGTTAATTCCGCGACAAGAGATATGTAATGTTAATTACCTGAAATTATTCCGTTTTGGGGGGGGGGGGGGGGGGAGGGAACCCTACATATATCGGTATCAGTTGATATCGGTATCGGAAATTAAGAGTTGGACAATATCGGTATATCGGATATCGGTAAAAAAAAAGCCAATATCGAACATCCCTAATTGCGATAGTGCTATCTATTGCCGAGCGTTTGAAGCAGTGGCTCTGGAATGAGCTCCCCCGGGTCTTGAGAGCCTCCCCCTCCGTGGACTTGTTCAAGGGGCAGCTAAAAACCCACCTGTTCAGGTTGGCGTTTGGCCACATACATACGTGATTTAGTTTCTTCTGTTTTGTCCATGCCTGTTTTTATATTTTATGCTTTTTATGAATTTACCTGTTTTTTTTAACTGGTGAAGCACTGTTTTTACATTGGATGTTTTTTTTTATGAATTGCCTTGTTCATTTTCTTTTTTGTTTTTAAACTTGTGAAGCACTCTGTGCATTTGTGCTGGGAAGGGTGCTATAGTATACAATAAAGCCTTACTTACTTAGTTACTTAGTTACTTAGTTACTTACTTACTTACTTACTTACTTACTTACTTACTTACTTACTTACTTACTTACTTACTTACTTACTTACTTACTTACTTACTTACTTACTTACTTACTTACTTACTTACTTACTATTGCGATTTATAAAAAAAATTCAACAGCAAATTACGTCCCCAATGGAAAACATTGTCAATATCTGCAATATAAATATAAATACAACATCTGTTTTATCTAATGAGATACGGATTTCAGTCCGTTCATCTCATTTCAATCATTTTTAGAAAAGAAGAAATTATGAATTAACAAACAACACTCAGTGAACATGTACAGAGTGAATTGTCTTCCTTGCTTCCACATACCATCATTTATTTTTCTTCTTTTAAAGATCCAGTCAGAAAAAGCATGTTTTTTCAGCTTCAGATGTATAATCTGATTGTGTTTTAGTGCACACTATGTTGAGGGGGCGTGCCCTTCTGTCCATTGGAAGGAGATGTCAAGTTAGCATCATAATACACAACGCTTTCAAATGTAAACAAATGCACAAGAGCAGTGTGGTCGGTTGCTAATGGGAGATTAACATTGGCTAACCTGTGCTAGCAGGTGATAAATCAATTGTAACAGAACTGTGGATGTTTTTTGAACCACTAGAATTAACTACATTGTAGCAAACTAGTTTTATTACTTGCCTGTGGGCTAACTGGCAGTTGATATCCTTTAAAACGACTGACAACTGACTGACTGACTGACTGATGGGCCAATCAGAGCATATCCTATCTCTTCAGGGAAACACATCTGAAATGGATATCTGGATATCCCCTGTAAAAGTCCAAACCCAACCCCCTCCAATGTACAACCCCCCCCCCCCCCCCCCTCACCCCCCCCCCCCCACCCAACCACCTCCTCCAATGTACAGTTTCTTCCCCCTCAAATGTATGTACTCTCTTTTTAGACTATTTTTGTACTATAAACAGTACTGTATATTTGTAGATCTGGTATGTCATAAATGTCTAGATGCAACAGTACTGTCTACCTGTATGTCATTTATGTTATGATGAATTGAAAATGGGGGACCCTGATGTAAACAAGACTAACGTCTTTCTCTGGTCTGCATCCCCTTAACAATTGTGTGTATTGAGCCGTACTGTATTGTACCCATTCTGCAATCTGTTAATAAAAAATTTCAATCAATCAATCAATCAATCAATCAATCAATCAATCAATCAATCAATCAATCAATCAATCAGATATCATGGATATCTGAAATGGTTTGATTCTGTTGATATCCAGGGGGATAGTTAACACTTTAATCGCCGAAAACGCTGGAACTCGTCTTTCCCCGCCATGCTCATTCTGCCGAAGACGCCGTAACTCGTCTTTGATATCAATATTTCAAAAATCTGTGATCTAAATCATATTTCTCCTCCGGGGACCTGAGATATACTGCTGATCTCCACTCAACTCTCTAACGGTTCAAGAGCGCCATCTGGTGGCAGATCGCCCAAACAGCAAACCGGAAACAGGAAACTGGTGCTCATCCAAATTCGGTCCGACCACTCGCTATAGCTCCCGGGACTCCATCTTGACACACTGGATAATCGATCGCTCACCCTAACTCAATAAACAACATGATTTGGACGTATATACTATTATACAACCTGGAAATGGATCCGGTATTTCTCCATCCCATAATAGAAAAAATTCTGTTCCACGCTCATCCCCCAACGGCGCGAGGAAGCCACGGTGAGTTTCAGCGTTATTTTCTAACGTGTTCCATATAAACTGCTCTGATGATCATATGACCCACACTAGATGAATGATATAACGTTGCCCACGGAATTATAAACGAGCCCCCGCCCATCCGGTCAACATCAGATGATACGTAGTAACTTCTAGAAGTACCTCCAGTTGAAATTTTTTATCTGGCACCGATCGCTACCAAACTGTATTTGATCATCAATATAATGCATTTGGGGCTATAAATCAAGTTCTGGAGAAAGCTGCAGAAAACGATAAAAACATACTTATACTTTAGACCATATTTTAGTATGAATATGTGAATGAAAAAGTATAACGTTGCTACACCCTGAACAATAGATATAGGACATTGAATGGGCCATAATAATGTCAATTTAGCAATAGAATTTAAAAAGTTATAGCCCTGCAAAGAAGGGGAACTTCTCCATAGACAAATAGAGCTGGCTAGGGATGGTAAATTATGAATTTAACCATGGCGATCAAAGTGTTAAGCATTACATCACGCGCAGGAGTGGTTTGTGAAAATTAAACCATGCCTAGGGGTGGTCGTTAGACCCCCCCTAGGCATGGTTTAATTTTCACAAACCACGACTACAAGTGGTGTAATGCTTTTATACAACTGGCACATTCATCCAACCTTATTGCTATACAATAAACACACATTAATCGAAGATTTATTGAAAAAACCATCCGCCAGAAAAAGTTGTTCCCACAACAACAAAAAAGAAAAGTTGCCTCCATGTGGAAGCAGCTCGGAAGTGCATCCAACTGTTCTCAGTAGGACATCCAACAAACTAACACATCCAACTGTCTCTCAACTAAGACATCCAACAAACTAACACATCCAACTGTCTTTCAACTAAGACATCCAACAAACTAACACATCCAACTGTCTTTCAACTAAGACATCCAACAAACTAACACATCCAACTGTCTTTCAACTAAGACATCCAACAAACTAACACATCCAACTGTCTTTCACCTAGACATCCAACAAACTAACACATCCAACTTTTCTTTAGTTTTTAACCTACTTTCTATAGAACTTCATTCTTAGATGCTTCTATAGAAAGTAGGTCAAACAAATTAAAAAAGGTTTTCTTCGCCCTATTTTTTTAAAACCTACTTTCTATAGAAGCAGATTGAAAAGTAGGTAAAAAAAAAAAAATGCAATTAATCAATCAATCAATTCGCGCGATTTTTATTTTGTTCCACAATGACTCATGACCCATCAATTACATCATCCAACATTGTTTAAGCAACTAAGACATTCGCCGTGACAGAATCATTTTCAATTTAGTCGTTATGACGCTATCAACATATCCATTCAGTCCACCCTCACTTAAAACAGCGCACCTCCCAGTTGCTTCTATAGAAAGAAAATAAAAATTAAAAAAAATTGCAATTAATCAATCAATCAATTCGCGCGATTTTTATTTTGTTCCACAATGACTCATGACCCATCAATTACATCATCCAACATTGTTTAAAGGACTAAGACATTCGCCGTGACAGAATCGGTTTTTATTTAGTCGTTATGACGCTATCAACATATCCATTTGTAAAGATTATTGTCCGCCATCTTGTTTTTTCCTACAAAGCCGCACGGCGGAGTGATAGTAATTCGGTTGTGGGCGGGTCCTGGGACCAAGAGCGTGGGATTATGAAAAATAAATACGTGTAAATTGACTGTTTCAGCCAATCAGAATCGAGAAATTTGCATGCCGTTGTATAATGATCATCATTTTACAACAACAACAGTTGTAACATTTTGGGTGATGTTACATCAACACATCTTCTGTAAAAATAAAAAATAAAATAAAAAAAATAGATTGAAAATGGAGATTATCATTGTACTGGATATTTAAAGGTTGATTTAAAAGGCTGATGCACAAGATGAATTATGGGAGAGGGAGGCTATCTGGACCATAATGACAGTCGTAGAAAATGGGGGAATTACTGTCATATCATCATGTTCATGGTGCACCGCAAAAAGACTAATAACTGTCACTCATAACTCAATACCACATAACCATAATCATGTGATATGAGATATAAATCACAAGACCAGTTTTCCTGGTGCAGCTGGATCATTGCGCCACGGTGTAATGGTTAACACTGTATAAACAGAGAGTTTCAGATTACACATAAATAGACTAGCTGTTGGCTATGTTTCTGTATCTAAGCAAAGAGTAAATATTTCAACATTGCACCTAGATTAACTCTAGTAAATTAAACATATTCTGCCATCTGGTGGCCACATGTATGTACTGCATAAAGCTCAGGCCAAACATCTTCCATTTTCTCTGCCCCACCAAGGGATGGATTTCAAATGACTTTCTTTATACTACTAGTACACACGAGAACAGGACGGTCCAAACGGGGGCCACGGCTCAGCACAATGAATGGAAGCGGACAGTGCCGGTTAGCCTAGGCATTGTCCAACTAACACCTCTCCCCGAAGGCTAACCGGCACTGTCCGCTTCCATTCATTGTGCTAAGCTAGGCTAACGTGCAGCCAGATAGCTTTCTACCGAACGCACAGAGAGGAAACTGGTGTCTATCTTCTTGTCTCTCTCTGGAGAAGACGGTCAGCTAATTTCCCAAAATGTTGGCGTGTTCCTTAAAAGTCCACGCAAAGCGGTATTTGAAAGAATAGATTCACAGACCTTAGATGGAATGTTCATTGATGATGACAACAATACTCCAACCAACACTGGGAGCTTTCCATTAAAACTAGACCTTTTCCACATGGAATTATCTTGCTAGGCAACAGTTTGGGCCCAAATGTATTTCCTGGGAGGTAGCAAAGGTATGGATTTGTACGATGCTGTTGTCCAAATATATATATATATATATATATAAAATTGAAAAATATACATGCATTTACATTTAATATACATTTTTAAGTTCATAGAAAAATCCTTGCAGCAGTATTAAAAAAGTAAAATACAATAGACCATTTGATTGAATAGCGCCATGACAAATGTATTACAAGTTACAACATAAAAAATATGTCATATCACATTGTCATTTTTACTGGAAAACTAAATACCTTCAAAACTAGGGCTGGGTATCTCCACTGATCAATTTGATTCCGATTAAGGTACCCGATTCGATTTCCGATTGGGTTAGGGATATTTAATATTTTAGTTACCAATTTTTCTTGGATATGAAGATAGATTCTCAGATAACTAATGCTGTGAATTGTACAAGGAACCCTCTAACCTGGTTCATTAAGATCGATCTGGGGATTTTATGAATCGTATCGGATTATTCAAATGAAGATAGATTTCAAAAAAGATTCTGCACCCAGCCGTAGTCAAAACAAAACTATATATATATATATATATATTGGCTGCATCACACAACCCTACTGTAAGCAAATACTGCCATTGTATGAGCAAACACTACAAGAGAAAATACACATGAGCCCCATGTTAGAATGTTTGTCGTTAAATTTAAAAAGGTCTATATATATATATACAAATGCTGCTAGAACAATCCATCAACACCATTGTTTATAGCGGGGATTTCCCGTCAGGCTGGTCAAGGCAAGTTGTGTTGTAAAAAATAAAACAGAGCAAGACAACCACATACAATTGTTCGCATCAGATTTATTTACAGATGAAGTCAGCGGGAAACACAGAATCCCTTGTGCATTTAATTCCTCAAACAAAAGCATGAGCATGAGCAATAGTGTGATGCACCGTTATATAGCTTTAAATATAAAAAGAAAATAACACCTCAATTGACCACTTTAATGGCTTCACTTTTATTATAATATATTCTTGAAGCATTATAGTGGTGTGATATGGAAATATCAAACATACCATCTACTACTAAGAATGAACAGCAATGTTAAAGCAGACCAAAATGCTGAAATAATAGTAAAAAAAAAAAAAGAACTACAAAAGACTAAAAAGAAATAAACTTGTGTTTGCTTTGCCATCGACGTCAACTAAAAAAAAAGTAAGACAAGATGCTCTTCTATGTCAAATAAACCCAAAATTAAGTGGTGTAATTGCCAAAAAAGCAACCGAGTCCAAAGTCAAGTTCAAACGTTTTAGGCACACATATCAAGTCAGAATACTGTTGTCTTTTGTATAATAAAAAAAAAAAAAAAAAAAACGGAAGGAAGCAAAACCAAAGTAAAGCAATAATTAAACTACGAGACAGTAAAAGAGTTACTGTAGCAGCTACATACAACGGTATAACAGAGTGGCAGTTGAGTGGTATGGAATGAGATCGCTGGTTACTGTACAACAGATTTATGAATTCAATTGACCCCGTCTCAAACTCCACCCTCTTCTCTTGATCCTCCGAGCGTCCGTCGTGATTTGGAGGATCAAGAAAGGGGTGCAGAATCGAGGGTCGAGTTAATTGAGTTACTACAAATGACAACCTGACTGAAGTAGGGAGCCCAAGGAGGAGGAGGGGGGAGGGACTTTCTTCTCATGACATCACTGACTAGGACAACAAGACGCCGCATGCCAGAGCACCCATGATGACCTCTCCATTTATTAGGTGCTTTAAAGTTGGACCAGAGGAGTGGGTGGGGGAGGGGACTACATCGTAAAGTGATTTATCAAGGATGGGTGGGGGGGGGGGGGTATGTGAGCAAATGTCAGTAAGTGGATGGTCCATCATCTCTCGTCTGGTGGAGGCTCCTGGGAGGCAGGTGGGCGGTCCATCAGAGTCCACTCACGCTACCTGGCGTAGAGGAGAGGTGTTGGATAAAGATGATGAGAGGAGAGGGGGGGGGGGTAATTCCTGGGAGGAGGAGGAGTACGAGGAGAAGCGGGGGAGGGTTTGCATCAGAAGCCCGAAGGCGTCAGAACATTCATGTCCCGGGGTTTGAGTTTGTGAAGCCGAGTGAGGGAGCGCTTGGCCTCTATGCCCGAGATGTCGATCTTGGGGGGCAGGAAGTTGGCCGGGTCGTCGGCCTGGGACTTGATCCCCTCCAGGGTGCTGGACTTCTGGAGGCCCAGGTAAGACTGCAGTGTGAAGGCTGCGGGGAGGAGAGGAGAGGAGGGTCGTGCAGGTTGTTAGTAAGAAGAACTAAACGATTCATTCACCAGAAAAAATCAACAACAATTGATTCTATTTGCAATTGAATATTTAAGGTCACATGGGTTAGTTGCCTCTTTGACACCACCTACTGAATTACCCAGAGTAGGAAGATGAGCCATGACGTTTATTATGTCTATAAATGCTTGTAGCTAAATGCTGAAAAACAGGGAACAAAATAAAAACGTTAGCTTTAGATTTAAAAAAAAAAAAAAAACTACCAGCCAGAGAGATTACCGGCCAAAGATTATAAATAGCTTTTTAGTATATATCCATGAATTATTATATGTATCGTGTGTTATCTCTCCACTCCACACTTGTGCCAGCACAGGAGATACGATTAAAATGTATTTTATGTATATATTTTTTATAGGCTATTATACATTAAAATATCTTCCTTTTGAATAAAACAGGTTCAGGAATCGAGATTGTTAAAGCTAATTAGCCTAACCCATGTCAAAAAGAGTAGCCTATAGTAAATATACACACAAAGAGAGAGGGAATCATTAACGGACTTAATGACTTTACAATATTTTTGCTAATGAAGTGAAATATTTATCATCATCAACTATCCAGTTCGTTTTTATATAGTGTAACTTTTGGCTACTTCATTGATCATCGTCATTGAACGTACAGAGAGAGAGAGAGAGAGAGAGAGAGGGCTCAGCCCCCCAGCGACTCGCAAGAGGAGTTGTCACAGGCTGTAGAATGCAAAAGACTAATGGAGAACGTAACACAGAGGGACTGAAACACGACTCGAGGACCCTTTGGATGTGGAGTATACACTAGAAACACAACTGTGTATCATGATATCAAGAAAGACACAATATAACAACACAAATAAACATTAACCATCATTATTACATGGCGTTTTCACATTCGCCGAAATGCTTGCTTGTGATTGGTCAATAGCGTGCGTCAGAGGTCAGTTATCAGACAATAATGACCGCTGTGGGACAATAATGACCGCTGTGCGCAGCTGTTCGCAATCAAGCCCACTGACACACACTGTTTCAGTGCAGCCAATCAGACACACCTGCCGGGCTGCCCGCGATAATAATAATCACTTTATTTGGGCTGACAGAGCCACAGAACAACTGCGATTTGTCAAATGAATTAGGTATATTGTTAGTAAGTAAGCCATGTAATAAGCGGGATAATGTATAGCTTTACTCGGTCATCATCGCAAAATAATTGACCTTCACTGACGTTTAAAACACCTCGCCGAGGCGGCTCGGTATTTTAAACGACGTGTCGGTCAATTATTTTGCGACAATGACCTCGTAGCTATACATTATCCCTTACATATATTGGCCTGCTTTAACCTTTTCACTAACACACTACAGAAGGTTAACCTTTCACTACCACACTACAGAGGGTTAACCGTCTGTAGTGTGGTAGTGAAAGGGTTAACCATTTGCCGTGTGGCAGTGAAAGGGTTAACTATGGGGTGAACAGTGAAACCTTGGCATCAGATAAATGGATCTAATGACTACTAGGGGTGGGAATCACCAGTTTCATCACGATACGATACCATATCGATTCTTTGGACAACGATACGATATTTGCTGATATCACAAAGTCTGCCACGATACGATTCAGGTGCCCATCGATATGAGACGATATCATATGCCCATTTAACACAATCAGTAACATTTAGATCAACTCAAAAAAGGCTACGAAAATATCATTTGACATTTTTATTTTGGAGCTCTTCCAGACATTTAAATGAAAAACAATATATTGTTTTTAATACAAATAGACCTCCTGTTTACTGTAAAGTGCCACGTTTTGATATATTGAGCTGTAAACTTTAAGTACACATTTTTGGAACTCACAACCTAAAACCCCTGCCTACCTCCCTCTCCCAAACCGTTCCCACAACAATTTTTTTTTATGTTGCATGATCATGTATACATTTATTATGTATTATATTTTTTATGTTTAAATATCAAAATGATCTGTCCATCCTCAGTAAATACTATCAAACTCCTCTGACCTCATCTGGTCTTTCCAAACACCAGAGATGGGACGTGAACACACACACAGAAAGGGAGAACCCCCCCCCCCCTTCCCGACTAATGGAACTCTGCTGTTATCTCTATGCCTCAGATCAGGGTTAGCTTAGCTTAGTTAGCGTAAGCAGCTAACTTTAGTTTAGGTCTTTAACACTTTCAGTGCCACTCACGAGATTTCTCTGGTTTTTTTATAGGTGGTTGCATGCCACTCACGAGATTCTCGGAATTATTATTATTATTTTTTTTTTTTTGCGATCTGAAAAATTATTGCATCACCCGAGCCTACCCGAGTATAGCCGAGGGGCGCTGGCGATCACTGTGGAAAAAAGCGCCCCCTGTCGTCTCCCAGATGACATAAGTGATTTTGGAATGGACTCAATGAAAATGAAATGGGGAAAAAAATCCGGTACTCCACATTTTCCAGTTCACTGATCCAGCCGGGGTTACTAGAGTTCATTCTGGAGCCTCAGATCCCCGCGGATCATGGAGTTCTACTGTATCGCGTTGGATCCATACACTTATCGATTTTTTCGAATGGTGATCAGGAATTGGAATATACCAGTTGGATACCATCTGATGTCAGGTAAGGACTCTATGTTATCAGTGGTAGGATAATCAGAGTAAGTTTGATGAAGTTATAAGCTGTTTTGTGAAATGTCTTCTTTCGGTTTCACTGTAAAAGTCCGTGAGGAAATCAACGGAGCGATTATCAGTGCGCGGCCGTAATGTGCGTGCGTGCACGTATAATATTGATCATCTAGCGTTTATTTGAAAACGATTCATAAAAAGGCCGACGAATATCAACGTTGTGGAATATTCCACTAAAAGACGATTTTCATAGAATGCTCCAGAATGAGCTGTTTTTTATATCAAAACGGGGGCTTTTCTAACTGCTCTGAAACGGCAACGACGCGATA
The DNA here is from genome assembly GCF_963971535.1 of Notolepis coatsorum. NCBI lineage: Eukaryota > Metazoa > Chordata > Actinopteri > Aulopiformes > Paralepididae > Notolepis > Notolepis coatsorum. Next base: position 15,306,029 of record NC_140180.1, on the reverse strand, counting down.
AAAAAACAATCTGCCTTCACAGCACTGACTGGAAAATAGTCTTTGATAATGCGATGGGCAGATTAGACACATAATTTAAAACATAGATTAGGCGATATTAACGTTAACATTGGCGTCGATGGTGGCATTCAAGCGGTAAAACGGAAAACCATGCGTGGCGCTGAAAGTGTTAACGTGACGTGGGCATAAAGGAATGGCGAGGATGCAAAGCATGTTAGATGCATTTGACCCGTTGAGACAAAAAGAAGCCCTGCTGTAACGTCTACACACACGGGCGTTTCACATGCTACTGCTGTTGGGCGTATAATGAGACTCGCCACGGGATTTAAAAATAGAGTATCGATATGAAGAACCGATCTTTTTACATTGGATCATTGATCATCAGGTCGATGTATCGATCTGGATCGATGTATCGTCCCACCCCTAATGGACTACATGAATACATTTTTGTTGATCACTTTTAAGAACTTGTTTTTGCATTATGTCAAGCTCGCTTTGGCAAGTACTCTTGTTACTTTGGTATTTCACGCCAACGAAAGCCTATTTGAAGACCTTTACCTGGACTGCTGTCCGAGCCGGGGTCAGTCGGGGACTTCTGCACCACGGACCGCGTTCCGAAGAAGTTCCACCTCTCCGTTCCTGTTCCTCCTCCTCCTTCGTTTCCTCCCATGTCCACGCTGGGGCTGGCGCTGCTGGGATCCGGGGTGGTAGGGGTGAGGAAGGGCGCGGGGCTTTGGTTGAACCAGCTCCTGTATCCCAGACAAGCAGGCATGAGCAGAGGGTGAGTTAAATGTAACCCTATAACTCTCGACAGCCCCATGTGTTCGCAAGCTGTAAAGTCAATCCAAATCACTTGTGGGGTGTGAATGTGATACTTGACCACGCGGAGTGTGAACGTCATACTTGACCACGGGGAGTGTGAATGTGAACGTGCAAAAGCTGCTAATGAAAAAGACTAATGGAGAACGTAACACAGAGGGACTGAAACACGACTCGAGGACCCTTTGGATGTAGAGTATACACTAGGGATGTAGAGTCTAAAGAGATTGGTTTTATCGGGTATCACAGTAGCTAAAAAGCTGATTGCATCACGCTGGTTTCAACCGGAAAAAATGTGCCGGAAAGTTTGGTTTCTTACATATCTCGATGTGATTTATCAAGAAATATCTACAGCAAGAATTCTGGGTCTCAATGAATCCAAAATGACAATGTGGTTAGAAGTGGTGGAGAGAATAAAAGCTAGCTTATAATGGTAGTGTCTGGTTAGGAGCGAGGGATAATGGAGGTACTATCCAAAGAGGGGTCCGGGAGGGTTTTTTTTGTGTAGGTTTTTAGATAACAGGTATTAGGGGTATATCCTGTATAAGACATTGGTATAAATGGTAATTTCGTTGGATATACACTGTGTATTAACACTTTGAGTGCCACTCACAAGATTTCTCGGGTTTTTTTTATAGGTGGTTGCATGCCACTCACGAGATTTCTCGGAATTATTATTATATATTTTTTTTAAGATAAGATAAGATATTCCTTTATTGATCCCCTTGCGATCTGAAAAATTATTGCATCACCCGAGCCTACCCGAGTATAGCCGAGGGGCGCCGGCGATCACTGTGGAAAAAAGCGCCCCCTGTCGTCTCCCAGATGACATAAGTGATTTTGGAATGGACTCAGTGAAAATGAAGGGGAAAAAAATCCGGTACTCCACATTTTCCAGTTCACTGATCCAGCCGGGGTTACTAGAGTTCATTCTGGAGCCTCAGATCCCCGCGGATCATGGAGTTCTACTGTATCGCGTTGGATCCATACACGTATCGATTTTTTCGAATGGTGATCAGGAATTGGAATATACCAGTTGGATACCATCTGATGTCAGGTAAGGACTCTATGTTATCAGTGGTAGGATAATCAGAGTAAGTTTGATGAAGTTATAAGCGGTTTTGTGAAATGTCTTCTTTCGGTTTCACTGTAAAAGTCCGTGAGGAAATCAACGGAGCGATTATCAGTGCGCGGCCGTAATGTGCGTGCGTGCACGTATAATATTGATCATCTAGCGTTTATTTGAAAACGATTCATAAAAAGGCCGACGAATATCAACGTTGTGGAATATTCCACTAAAAGACGATTTTCATAGAATGCTCCAGAATGAGCTGTTTTTTATATCAAAACGGGGGCTTTTCTAACTGCTCTGAAACGGCAACGACACGATAAAAAAACAATCTGCCTTCACAGCACTGACTGGAAAATAGTCTTTGATAATGCGATGGGCAGATTAGACACATAGCCATAATTTAAAACATAGATTAGGCGATATTAACGTTAACATTGGCGCCGATGGTGGCATTCAAGCGGTAAAACGGAAAACCAGGCGTGGCGCTGAAAGTGTTAATGCTTGTGTATCTTATCGTGTGTTGTCATGTTTGTTTATATGTGTGTTTAAAAAATAATAAAAAAATAAAATACAACTAGGGATGTAGAGTATACACTAGGGATGTAAAGTATACACTAGGGATGTAGAATATACACTAGGGATGTAGAGTATACACTAGGGATGTAGAGTATACACTAGGGATGTAGAATATACACTAGGGATGTAGAGTATACACTAGAATATACACTAGGGATGTAGAGTATACACTAGGGATGTAGAGTATACACTAGGGATGTAGAATATACACTAGGGATGTAGAGTATACACTAGAATATACACTAGGGATGTAGAGTATACACTAGGGATGTAGAGTATACACTAGGGATGTAGAATATACACTAGGGATGTAGAGTATACACTAGGGATGTAGAGTATACACTAGGGATGTAGAATATACACTAGGGATGTAGAATATACACTAGGGATGTAGAGTATACACTAGGGATGTAGAATATACACTAGGGATGTAGAGTATACACTAGAATATACACTAGGGATGTAGAGTATACACTAGGGATGTAGAGTATACACTAGGGATGTAGAATATACACTAGGGATGTAGAGTATACACTAGGGATGTAGAGTATACACTAGGGATGTAGAATATACACTAGGGATGTAGAATATACACTAGGGATGTAGAGTATACACTAGGGATGTAGAGTATACACTAGGGATGTAGAATATACACTAGGGATGTAGAGTATACACTAGAATATACACTAGGGATGTAGAGTATACACTAGAATATACACTAGGGATGTAGAGTATACACTAGGGATGTAGAGTATACACTAGGGATGTAGAGTATACACTAGGGATGTAGAATATACACTAGGGATGTAGAGTATACACTAGAATATACACTAGGGATGTAGAGTATACACTAGGGATGTAGAGTATACACTAGGGATGTAGAGTATACACTAGAATATACACTAGGGATGTAGAGTATACACTAGGGATGTAGAGTATACGTAGGGATGTAGAGTATACGTAGGGATGTAGAGTATACACTAGGGATGTAGAGTATACACTAGGGATGTAGAGTATACACTAGGGATGTAGAGTATACACTAGGGATGTAGAGTATACACTAGAGATGTAGAATATACACTAGGGATGTAGAGTATACACTAGTAGGGATGTAGAATATACACTAGGGATGTAGAGTATACACTAGGGATGTAGAGTATACACTAGGGATGTAGAATATACACTAGGGATGTAGAGTATACACTAGGGATGTAGAGTATACACTAGGGATGTAGAATATACACTAGGGATGTAGTTTTATAATGAACCGAAAATATTTTCTTTATTATTAAAAAAAATACATATATATATTTTATAAATGTTTTTAAATATAAAGTTTGCCAATAGGGATCTATCAGTAGTATTGGCAGTGGTAGTAGTCGTAATAGTAATCCAGTATATATATTTTTATTTTCTAACACAGGTAACCACTTTTGCTTCATTTCTTTGATGGCTCAAATGTCTGCTCTAGTCCCGTGGTTCTCAATCCTCTCCTCGAGACACCCCAGCCGTTCCATGTATTTGTTATTCCACCACCAGCAGCACACCTGATTCAACTAATAAAGGGCTTGTTAAGTTGAATCAGGTGTGCTGGTGGTGGAATTTAACAAATACATGGAACGGCTGGGGTGCTTCGAGGAGAGGATTGGGAAGCAGTCGATTTTGTGTTTTGAGCACAAAGTTCATCATAGATCATCTGGCCTCTTTATTTTGCTCTCAAAATAACAATCTCAACATGAAATAACCCAATATGTTGACTCGTGATTTTCAATCAATGCCATAAAAGCATATTATAGACCTATTCTATTTTATTAGGTTTGACCGTTTTTGGACTTTGACTGAGCAGAGTTTCATTCCACCAGGCGCTCTAATTTGTTGTTGCAGTGGCTATCTCTCTACCACACTATCTCTCTCTCACCTCCTCCAGCCCAAGTCTCTCTCGCGGTTGCAACGTTTTGGGCAATCCAGTCAGATCACACAAAACAACAAAACAAGTAGTGATGCACCGATGTGAAAATTGTGGCCGATACCGATAACCGATATTAATATTGCTGTTCTGGCCGATACCGATATTTACCGATGTCGATATCTCTGTATAGAAAACTTTTTTATGATAATCAAATAAAGAGCTATTTTCCAAAACGCATTTTTTAAAAACTTTTGTAACTTATTTTCAGAAATGACAGATATTTTGAAACTATTTAAGGTCAAAACATGCAAAAAGGGAAAAAAAAGATAAAATATATATATATATCGGCCCTATCTTGATATCTGACCGATACCGATGTGTAAAAAAAACAGCCATATCGGCCGATATTATATCGGCGGCCGATATATCGTGCATCACTAAAAACAAGTATCTGTTGTGCTACAAAAACAATCCAACGATCTGACCAACGGATGCATCAGTAAACACAATCCACAGGAGAAATCACGTTTCGTTTTTTTTTTGCACGATTTGAACAATAGCCTAGACTCGTGTGTGCGTGCGGCCGTCAAACCCGATCCACGTGAGAAAATGGGAGATGGAGAGAGAGGGGAGAAGAAATGTGAGCAATAGCGTCGGCTGTTGGCGATCTCACAAGGTGACGACAGGACGACCTGAATACGGAGCACATCGCCCAACTCAAGTATATACACAGGACCTCCACAGACTAGCTTCAGTTCCAGAGGGGCTGCAGCTATGCTTTTAGTAGGTAGGCTCTCGTCCAATTTAGATCATTCATTGGTGGGTCAGCTCCGCTGGGGAACGTCAGACATCCAACCGCTGCGGCGGCGGACGGACGGTAACGTGATATTATACATTATTATACACACCTGCGGCTGAGAGCGGGCGATGCCTGCGGAGTGACGCACGGGGTGACGGAGGGGGTGACGGACGGGGTGCCACAAGGGGTGGATTGAGCCGATGTCGTGAGCTTGTCCTCCTTGAAGTCCCCACTTGGCATTCTCAACTTCTGCAGAGACGAGTGGGGGAAAAAAAGAAAAAACAAGAGTCAAAACTAAAGACATTCATTGATAATTCAGCAGTAGCGCTAGGGCTGCACGATTAATCGTTTTTTAATCGAAATCGCGATTTGGAATGATGCAATTATCAAATCGCCAAGCCTGCAATTAAAAAAAAAAAAAAAAACAAAAAAAAACGTTTTTTTTTTTTTTTTTTTTAATTTATTTAACCAGGAAGTCCCATTGAGATACAAGATCTCCTTTGCAAGGTAGACCTGGCCAAGATGACAGCAATAACATTTGCAATACATCACACAGCAATAAAATGTGCGATACATCACACAAGAACATAATAAATGTGCATGTATACAATACATCACATGTAAACACAAAGCAGAATAGTCTACATGATAGTAAAAGTGTATAATACAGGGTAATACAGTAATTTTGCAGTTGGGACCCGACTACAGAAAGCAGCAACATTCTTCTTGTAATTTTTTTTTTAAATATGTTATAATCGCATCGCAAATCGCAATCGCAATATCTGTCAGAATAATCGCAATTAGATTATTTCCCAAAATCGTGCAGCCCTAAGTAGCGCTCTCTCCATCTTATGAGAGGACAACGCGTGTTTGCATGTCAGAGAAAGCTAATATGTTATGCTAGCACTAGCAGGCATTATGGTTGCTATAGCTGTGCCGCAAGATTTGCAAACCGTGAATATTATCCAACACATTATGTTTAACACAAAGCTTGGGTTGCTATCCAGTCGTCTAATCTCCCCCCCGCCCCCCCCCCCAATCAAGTAACATGTCAGATCTTGTAATCCGTGTGCGTCAGAACCATCTTTGGCCCACCACCAGACTAAACAAAGCCCAGTGGACCTGAGCCGGGGCCTTTTTAGGACCTTCCTCTTCCCTGTGGATGTTGCCTTCGCGCCAGAAATATGTTGACGAACATGTCACCCCGGTCCAACTGTATCATCATGTCAAAATGACAGTGTCTGTATTCGATAAATCATCTGACCCTCGTGGCGTCATCTGCAACTTTTTTTTAATTTATCATATTAAGGTCCAATTGTATCGCCTATATTTATGTCTTTCTACTATTACCCATGCCCCATGCTGCTATGATGCCTGCATTTCCCCAAGGGATCAATAAAGGAATATCTTATCTTAAATCGCATCACCAACCCACACAAATAACAGCCAACACCATGCAAATAAATATTTACAAGGTGACGTCAAATCTGCATAATTTTTTACTTGCTTATCAGGAAATATTTTAAAAAGGATAATTCCAGTGCATCTCTGCAGGTTTCAACAAGTTCAATTTAAGACTTTTTAATAGCACTTAGAGCTAAATGTAATACCAATTCCACAGTCATACTAGCGAATACAACTAAAACATAGTGACACTGAACTGGTGGCTGCACTTGGCACGCCAATTTAAATTCTTGCATATGCCATACAGATACAAGCTCTCGCCAGACACACCACGAAGCTCCTGGTAGCCCGGCAAAAAACAACGACTTGAATACAAAAACATTTTATATATTTAATATTATTGAATCTCCCGACAGCCGGGCTGCCCCCCCCCCCCCCCCCCACAAACGTAATACCTGTGCAAATTAAACCTAAGAATTTTGAAAGACCTTAAATTGAGAATTGTGAATTTAATACTCTCCAATACCTGAATTTCACCATTTTGAGTCACTTCCACTGGTTTCCACTGTATCCGAAAATGTACCTTCAATCCATGCTAAAAAAAAAGCCCTGCGTCTGATGAAAACCTGTGTGGGTCTTCTACACTCACTGTTGACCTCTGAAGCTGCCTCATCGTGCAGTAGTCAAATAAATAAATAAACAAATAAATAAGCACTAAAAGAAGTGTCTCTCTTTGAAGACGCTGCATGGAACAACGAAACGCGTTTAAAGGTCAACTATATAGAACCGCAGCCAGATTCGCATGCCGCTTCACACGAGATAACATCCATCATCATGCATCCATGAGCATAATTCCAAGGTACATCCGCAGATAAGACTGGAAGCCTGTGGAGATGGCTCCAAACAAAAATGCCTACTATCTCTGGAAGGGAAGAAGAGGGCATCTAGAAGAAGCAATGGTTGGATTATATATGAACATTTATGTTGTCATTTAATAAAAGTAATTTGCAGAGCCTAAAAAAAGCTAAAAAAAAATCCAATAACATAATAATCAGCCACTCATCATTACTTACATGTGAGTCCATTGCTTTCCCTCACAGTAATCGCCCTCATGATTTGAGCTGTGTTTAGTGTCCATTCGTCCCAGCTACACAATGAACGCATATCCCTCATAATAATATCCATCGGATGTAAATCCAATAACATAATAATCAGCCACTCATCATTACTTACATGCGAGAGTCCATTGCTTTCCCTCACAGTAATCGCCCTCATGATTTGAGCTGTGTTTAGTGTCCATTCGTCCCAGCTACACCATGAATGCATCATATCCCTCCTCGTCATATCCATCTGATGATGTACTCGATCTTGCACCATCATGTTCATGTGCAGTGCACCAGTGGTCATGGTCATCCAAGCGAGTATAACACCCTGGACCTACTGCATCAACCTTGTTCAGTTAAATTCTGGGCACAGCCGTGTACCTCCCAACATATATACCCCAGCTGATCACTGTGTGGCCAGTTTTATATTACTGGTGGGGCATTCGGATACCACTTGGGAAGGGGCCATTGATCATGTGCCATGATGTAGGCCAGCTTGGGTTACTTTACGCACAGCCACCCCGTGGCTGTGCGTAAAGTAACCCAAGCTGGCCTACCACTGTGTGCTCCAACGTTAACTTACCATGCTAACAGGGCTTTTACCCGGAAGAACTTTGTTCTCTCGAACCGCTTTCACAATATTGTTGACGTCAACCAAACGTATTATATATAGTTATCGATCGGTATATGATGATGAGCTAACGTTACAGTAGATCAGTCCAAATAACAACGACGTTCAAAGAAGCAGCGACCTTCCAATTCGGGCTAACGTTGAGGAGGAGATTGTCCCCCACTACGTTTATAATAACGTTAGCCGCTACTCGTCGTGTCATTAATACAACTAATATCAGTTAACTAGTTAACACACATATAACCGAACATTAGTAGACATATTTAGCTAATATAGTTTGCTAGTATTGCTATAACAAACAATGATAATGTATGAGGCTAACGTTAGCCACTGGAGGATAACCACGAAATGCTAACAACGACGTTAGCTAACATTCGACCTAGCCTTTAGGCCTTTTCGACCATATTTAAGCCTACTAGTTGTACAACATCAATGGATTACCTTTTTATGATAATATTTCTTCGACGTTCCAGTCCGGTCCACTTTATAATGTTATCCATTTTCGTAGTTATTTCCAAGTTTAACGGAGAACAGTTAGTTCACAACAACACAGAGGAGCACTAACTGCAGCGGGCCTCAGAACAACCCTCTTCCGTTAGGAGCGCGGCGATTGGTCAGAAAATATCCTCTTTTTGTTAGAAGCGCGGCAATTGGTTGTTCTGGAGAAACAAGTGGGCTTGTCTCATTTGAGGGCGTTGCCTGGCAACAATGCAAAAAAAAAAGCTCCAATCTAGAACTGACAGTGGGCCGATTATGTAATGTGTTTACCGGGAGAGAGGCCTCACAACTTAAGCCTGACAAACACACTTGTGTGTGAATACATTTGTGAATAAATAATGCAATATTTCTTTCGGACTTGCGAGGGTAATTATTAGAAATAGGATGTCCTATAGGCTACAATTCATAGACCTAATATCTTTCAAAACCACTATGAATTGAAAATGGGGGACCCTGATGTAAACAAGACAAACGTCTTTCTCTGGTCTGCATCCCCTTAACAATTGTGTGTATTGGGCCGTACTGTATTGTACCCATTCTGCAATCTGTTAAATAAAGTTTTCATTCATTCATTCATTCATTCATTCAGTCAGTCTCTGCCTTGTATCTGCCAAACACACATCACAGATATTCATAGATTGACGTTGTGTTATTCGTTATTGGCTAGGCCCACCTTACTACAATAACACTGTCAAAGTTACCTCTCCATTTTATATTCCAGAAGTGACATCAAGATCCCAACCGGCATGAATCCACCAACCTTCAATTTGGCACTATAGTCTCTAAGCCCAGCTCTCTCTATGGCCACGGTGGCCCTAGAATGTACCAGCAGCACAAGCACATTGAATCATTAAACCAAAGACAGACAGACAGAACATCGGTTTCAGAAACAGTGCTCTATGCTGAATAAAAGGGCCTTCATACACCACCACACGGGAATAACCTCTAAATACTTTTTCACAATAACATTTTCTGTAGCTTATTTGATGCACATCTAAACGACAACATATTTACAGTATTATTCAAAAGTAAGGTATTCTGCAATATCATTGTTCACAAAAGTGTATTTTTTTGTATTCCAAAAAAAGGTGATTAGCCTGTGTCTCATACCTCATTGCACCTTACCCTAAGTTGTACCTCATCCCATTCTGCATTGTACTGTATATTGTATTGTAACTCAGTTACACATTTTTTTCTACTCTGTATTGTATAATGTATATTGAACACTTTTGTTTTGAACACTTTTGTTTACACTTGTCACATACTTTTGACTTCTATTTTTTTTTTTTTTACTTATCTATTTAATTTTTATCTAGCACACTCTCAGGAGCAGAACACGAACAAGCATTTCATATAAAAGTATTCTGTATTTTTGTGCATGACAACTAATAAAGAAACTTGAAAACTTGTATTTGAGAAACCACACACCACCACAGCCTAATGGGGCCCAATGGCAGGGTTCAATGACATGACACAGTTAGTGCAACAGCAACAGAACACCTCATTGGCTTCTAAAGGGGGCGGGTGGTGGTCTGGGAAGACGATCAAGTACACACAAGGACACCTCATTGGCTTCTAAAGGGGGTATGTGGTGGGCTGGGAAGACGATCAAGTACACACAAGGACACCTCATTGGCTTCTAAAGGGGGTATGTGGTGGGCTGGGAAGACGATCCAAGTCCACACGCGGACCTCTGGATGGCACGGGCATGGTGCGCGCACACACACACACACACACACATGGGCAAAGATACGTAGATGGGAACACACCTAGGCACACACACACACACCACCCTTGGCCCGCGTGATTCATTGCAAAACGTTCACCCGGCCCCATAGAGCAATTAAACAATTAAACAGCATGACCTCTTAATGCTTAATCCATCTCTAACTGATCCGTCTAACTGACTGTCCCGTGCACGTTCATGCATTCATGTTATTATCCCGGGGTGACACTGAGCCATGTTGTTTTCCTGGTCTACACGGTGGACCCACTGCACTACAGGGTTTGACAGCAAATAATAAAAAAAAGAAAATAAAAATCCCTTCTCGCTCAGCTGGTTAATAAGTGATATGAGTCAAAGGGGCGTGTTCATCTTGTGGTTAAAGATGATTTGTTTGTCAAGCCGGTAGAGTACAGTGGTGGTGGGTGTTTAGGCCTAACAAAAATAATGGTTGGTTTCAGGTTGCCGACCGACCCTGCCGATTTAGGTGCGACCCAATATATTTTATGAGTTTAAAAAAAAAAATTATATATTAAAAAAAAAAAAAATCATTTTTTTTTTTTTTTTTTTTTAGAATAAAGTTTCATAGAAATCTTAGTCAAACATTTAGTATTATGGATATTAAACATGCTGGCAGAGTACATGCATCCATGTTGTTGTGAACATTTTAACCCTTTCACTGCCACACGACAGCCGGTTAACCCTTTCACTGTGACAATACAGAAGGTTAGCCCTTTACTATCACACAACCGACGGCGATGCTCCATCATTAGCATCATTAGCTCCGCATCCGCGGAGCTAATGATGCTAATGATGGAGCATCGCCGTCGGTTGTGTGATAGTAAAGGGCTAACCTTCTGTCGTGTGGCAGTGAAAGGGTTAATTAAATAAAGAAATTCCCTATCCATAGTCGCCGTGGGAAAGAATAAAATAAAAAAAAAATTAAAAAAAATTCCCTACCTACCCATGGCCAAACTGACAACCAACCTGAAACCAACTATTATTTTTGTTAGGCCCAGTGGTGGTGGGTGTTTACAGGTAACTCTCGCACGAGAGACAGCGGCTGACAAGTGCCTCAGCCGCCTTCTCCACCTCATCGAGCAGATTCGGCTCAAACAAGGGAATAAACACGTTTCGCAATTATGCCACAACAATGTGGAACGCCCTATACCCACAGCCGGAAAATAATGTGAATCCCTACCTTCCTTCAAAACCGCTCTCAAACAGCACCTACGGGTGGCTGCAATTAGAAACTGGCCCCCGGTAAATGTCCGAATCCCCCCTCCCACCCCACCCCCTCCAATGTACAGTTTCTTCCCCTTCGAATGTATATATTTTTTTATGATCACTTTTTCTTAACACTTTGAGTGCCACTCACAAGAGATTTCGCAGGTTTTTTTATAGGTGGTTGCATGCCACTCACGAGATTTCTCGGATTTTTTTTTTTTTTTTTTGCGATCTGAAAAATTATTGCATCACCCGAGCCTACCCGAGTATAGCCGAGGGGCGCCGGCGATCACTGTGGAAAAAAGCGCCCCCTGTCGTCTCCCAGATGACATAAGTGATTTTGGAATGGACTCAATGAAAATGAATGGGGAAAAAAATCCGGTACTCCACATTTTCCAGTTCACTGATCCAGCCGGGGTTACTAGAGTTCATTCTGGAGCCTCAGATCCCCGCGGATCATGGAGTTCTACTGTATCGCGTTGGATCCATACACGTATCGATTTTTTCGAATGGTGATCAGGAATTGGAATATACCAGTTGGATACCATCTGATGTCAGGTAAGGACTCTATGTTATCAGTGGTAGGATAATCAGAGTAAGTTTGATGAAGTTATAAGCTGTTTTGTGAAATGTCTTCTTTCGGTTTCACTGTAAAAGTCCGTGAGGAAATCAACGGAGCGATTATCAGTGCGCGGCCGTAATGTGCGTGCGTGCACGTATAATATTGATCATCTAGCGTTTATTTGAAAACGATTCATAAAAAGGCCGACGAATATCAACGTTGTGGAATATTCCACTAAAAGACGATTTTCATAGAATGCTCCAGAATGAGCTGTTTTTTATATCAAAACGGGGGCTTTTCTAACTGCTCTGAAACGGCAACGACGCGATAAAAAAACAATCTGCCTTCACAGCACTGACTGGAAAATAGTCTTTGATAATGCGATGGGCAGATTAGACACATAGCCATAATTTAAAACATAGATTAGGCGATATTAACGTTAACATTGGCGCCGATGGTGGCATTCAAGCGGTAAAACGGAAAACCAAGCGTGGCGCTGAAAGTGTTAAACAGTACTGTATATTTGTATGTCTTGTATGTCATAAATGTCTTGATGAGTTGAAAATGGAGGACCCTGATGTAAACAAGACGAAAGAATTTTTCTTAGCAGTTGTTTGTATTGAGCCGTACTGTATTGTACCCATTCTGCAATCTGTTAATAAAGTTTTCAATCAATCAATCAATCAATCAATCAACATTTTCTAATTCTGTGCTCAAGCCCCCTGAGGATTCGAGCAGGTTCTCCACTGTTTTTTTGAACACCGGTCATAGGAGGAAACGTACAACTCTTTTTCCGTTCTCTGAAACACCTGCCGTCTTCCGGGCCGTCTCCTCATACTTACTGGCACAGTGCCCTCAGCCAGGCGGTGGAAGCGGGTTTCCTCTGAGAGGCCTTTGTGTGGCGAGTAGACGGCGTCTGTGAGACCGGCTTGGTGCTCAAACCTCTCAACACTCTCGTGGGTCTGCTCTATGGGGTGATAAGACACACAGACAGGTAAGGGGGCATGGTAAAGTTAAAGGTGCTATAGATACATTTTATGTAGAATTATCTTTTATTTAAATTTTATAATACATCCAAGTATGGCTTTTCCCTTCAAGGAATGATCGATTAATGCATTTCCCTACTTGGAATGCACCTGATTGGATAAATGACATGCTGGTGCTCTAGTCAGCGACATCTAGTGGCTGAACGTTATCTACAGCACCGTTAAGTCTATCACGACTAGGCCTATTAGGGCGTTGAACAGTTTGTTTGTTTGTTTGTTTTATTAAGATCCCCATTAGCTTTTGCATAGCAGCAGCTATTCTTCCTGGGGTCCAATAACTTACATGGTGACAACACATTCACACTCATCACAATATATTGACATAACACATTAAGATTAAGAACAATAGATAACGCACTTAAACAAAAGAAACGCACTACAATTAGACAAAGCAAATAGACAGGCTCCAACTGAATCATGATCTAATTAATAGATACATATAATTTAAAGGGGAACTATTTTACTATTTCTTTCACTATTTGGGCACTTTTACACAATTCCTGTGAGTCTATGGAACACCTCTGTATTATCTTTTTTTTTTTTAATTCATTGTTTTGTATTTCTAATCAAGTACTCAAAAACAGCATTTTTCTACCTCAAGATCTTAAGTCGTTTTGAGGCTGGGCTCCAACCACTGTGTGGCCTGGTGCCAACTGCCACATCAACTGCCATATTATTATGCAGCTGAGAAATCTCTGACATCACAGATATGCACATTTTCAGATGACTCAGTTCAGTGAGGGTGAATATTGTGAGAGGAGAATTGGAAGAATGCGCCAATATGAGAATTAGAGACATAGATCCTATTAATATAAGTCCATATAGCTAGGAAACAATGCTAAACACTGAAAAAGGCCATTTATAAGATAGTTCCCCTTTAAGATAGATGTAACCATGTAACCTTGCTCCCCAATGATGACGTCACAGCAAACACCCAAACACCTGTGGAAAAGCTCAACAGAACATTCACATGTGAAAGAAATTATATTCTGTACAGCCCTAAACAAATGTTTGTTTGTTATGACATTCCTCATGAAAACCATGGATACATTTATTAATAAATACATTTTTTGTACGTATACAAACTCACTTCCAAGAGACACATTCGTGCATTTTAGCATTTTCTAAACATTTGTTCTCTCACAAGAAGGAGCAACACATGCTGCTTTATTCTGGACCAGTCTGCTGCGTTCACTCACTGATCATGAGTGAAGTCATCAGAGACGTGGCCTTGGCCTTCACCACGGGGCCGAGGGGCTTTGCTGCTGATGCCGCCTCGAAGGTGATCGAGCTCCCGCCTTTCTCCCCCTCCTGGTCACAAGAGTGTACACCGTTAGGCTGTTCAGACTACAATAGAAAATGAGTTAAAAGCTTGACCCGGGTTGTAGGAATTGAATCGTTCTATGACTTTACAGTTACAACCGCAAATAGGCGGTCCAGAAAAAAAATCCACAACGGACTTACATTGACCATATTCATGTGGCGGCCATTTTGCTCTTATGTCATGCATTGGGATTCCTTTCCACCCTGTTCCCATCTCGGTTGGAAAGGAATCCCAACCCGAGCATGACATAAAGAGCAAAAACGTCCGCCGTGCGCATATGGTCAATTGTCCTTCATCTCAAGTGATCAACTTGAGATGAAGGACAATTGACCATATTCATACGGTGGCCGTTTTTCGATTATCATGTGAATCAACCGATCACGAACCTCATCATTGTCCTCAAGGCCAAGTGCTACGCAATCTATCGCGAGTTACGGTTCACGCGTGCACAAAAGATGGTAAGTGAAATAAAAAATAAAAAAACCTCTGCGCCTTTCTTGAACTTCCTCCGGGGGAAGATGGGGTCCATCCACAGCATGTTGACGTCTGGAGGCTGCGAGTGCAGAGGCAGGTCCAGGTCCTCGTCATGGAGGTACTCATCGTAGCTGAAGTTGCGTCGGGGCAGCCTGAGGGAACCGGTCATGGCACTGAACAGTCCCGACATGCCGGACTCCAGCGCTGGGGGATGAACAATGAGACAAGACAATGCAGGGATGTTAGAGCGCTATTTGGTAAATGGTGCATTTATATAGTTCAAGTTTGTTTATTAATTTTCATAGTAAAATACAGAATACTTTATCATGAAATGCTTTTTTCCCCGTATGAGCCCCTGGGAGTGTGCTATAGATAAAAATAGATAAAAAGTATAAAATATAAAAAGTCAAAAGTACGTAAAATAAAGTGTTGTCAATATACATACATATATACAATATACAATACAGAGTAAAAAGAGTAACAGTGAGGTACAATGCAGAAATGGGATGAGGTACAAACTTAGGGTAAGGTGCAATGAGGTATGAATTGTAGTACAAATCTACTAATAGATATATAATAATATAAATATAAAATAATATATATATAGCACTTTTATAAATGGCTGCAAATGGTAAATGGCTGCATTTATATAGCGCTTTTATCCAAAGCGCTTTACAATTGGTTCCTCACATTTTACCCATTCACACACACATTCACACACCGACGGCGGAGGCGACCATGCAAGGTGCCAACCTGCTCATCGGGAGCAATTAAGGGTTAAATGTCTTGCTCAAGGACACTTCGACACGCTGGCCGGGAGGAGCGGGAATCATCATATCCCTCCTAGTTACACATACACACAGTCCTCATATCCCTCCTAGGGCTGGGCGATATGGCCTAAAAATAAAATCTCTGATTAAAAAAAGATTTTAATCGATTTTCTTTTCTCTTGAAAACTAGAAACGCCAAGGAAATCATTCAAATAACCTTTGTTTTTATTTGACACTAAAATATTATCAAACCAAGATGAATTTCCCTATTGGGATTGAAGTGCAAACCTAACTTTCACCAATCTTCACTTAAAACAAATAAAAGGTGCCTCTTGATCATCAAACAAGAATGAATTTCCCTATTGGGATTAATAAAGTGCAAATATAATTTTTAATAAAATAAAATAAAAAAATTATATATTTTTTGTATATTCAATCTGTTTAAACCAATGGGGGTTTTCTTCACAGTTGCAGTTAAAGATTAGGCTACACTAATATTATACTATAAGACGTCACCATCACTTTCATACCAACCGTGCCCTTATTGGATTATTTATGTTGATGAAACTGATGAGTTATATAATATTCATTAAAGAAAGTGTATTTAATAAAAGAAAAATACTAATTTAATCAGAGTAATCACTTTATTCAAATTGAGGATTTAGTTTAAAAAAAAAGAAAATGATTTGTATTTTTTTATGAAGTAAATCTTTTTTTTTTGACATTCGAAGCTTCGTTCAAATACTTCAATCGAAGCTTCCAATGTTAAAAAATGACATTCGGTACAGCCCTATTCACAGCTATGACCTTACCTGCTACACTTGGCACTTGTTTCCTTTTCCATGTGGTGATTTTTAAATTGTATCTACAGTATATATTCAAGCTTACAGACAAGTAGCCGGAAACAACAAGTGATATCTTCACTTGTCTACTGAAGGAAATCGAGGTTTTTCAATGTACTGTATGTAATGTATATATTGGGGGAGATGACAGCATCTAAAGGGGCCAGGTCAGAGAGGTAGATGTGCTTGGTGGAGGCGGTTTAGAGGCAAGCAGCAGTCAGTGTTGTAGCAGTGAGCAGGGTGTCTGCATTCCATCAGCACATAACAACTGATAAGGACAGAGAACAGTGCCATTGCTATAGTGATATGGGTCAAATAGCTGTGGTCAAAGATGGCAGCTTCACATAGTAACGAGGAAAGGGGGGCAGGGCCCTGTTGCTATGACGAAGATCATATAACTAATGTTTCTTTCGGGTAAGGGCAGACTAAGAGAAGATCTAGACACGAAGCTGACGTGAGCGGACGTGGATCAGAGACATCCATCTCTCTCTCACCCTCACCGGTGGGGGAGGGGAGATGACACATCATCATTAGCTTCGGCTAACGGGAGAAGGGTTTTGGCTAACGACAAGGACTTAGCCACCATTGGACTAAACAGCAGAAGACGATAGAATAATGAATTTAGTGTTCCATCAAAGACTTTTTCAAGGACAATACAAAATGGGTAACATCTGAGGCTTTTGTTTATGTAATAAACAACGTTTTTCAAGAAAGGTACTACGCTGTCCAGTGTTGAATACTTATGGTTACGGATTGCATTAAAGGGGGATGACAACGATTGTACAGCCAGTATGAGACGTCGGAGAGATAAAACACAACACAGAGTCAACAGATACAGATGTGATAAGTGACACAAGCCAACAGATGAAGAGGTGATACTGGCTGATTGATCGAAATCTAACACTACTGAGATCTGAGATCTTCTGAGAGAATTGTTGAATAGATACACAAATGTTCTAGAATGTTTGATTATGACATCATACTGTGACATCATACTGTGGCATCACAATGGAACATGTTGAATAGATACACAAATGTTCTAGAATGTTTGATTATGACATCATAACTGAACATGTTTGACTTCATTTGAATAATATAAATAATATGTATAATATAATATAATGTAATGTAATGTAATATTATATATTATAATATAATGTAATATAATAATAAAGTATATTATATTTAGCTCCCATTTGAATAATATAGAAATATGTCTAAAAACATAACATTCTTTAGATGTCTTAAAATAAAATACATTTAATTTAAATAAAAATATATGTAAAATAATAATAACTTTATTTATATAGCACCATTCATACAGATTGCAGCTCAAAGTGATTTACACAAAAAACGAAACAAAAGGATAAAGAAACAATTATAATAATTAAATTAAATAATAAAGATAAAAACGGTAATAAAACAACTAGATAAGATAGTAAAAATAGCTAAATAAGACAAACAGTAAGACACTAACATAAGACAATACATAAATTACAAATACAAAAATAATAAAGACAGAAAAATTAAATAGTTAAAATAATAAAATAGCTAAATTAGATAGTAAACAATAAGAAACAAATTTATAACAGTAAAATAAGACATTAATAAATAACAAGTAAAATGATAAACTACATAAAATAATGATACAAATTATAATAAAATATTTAAGTAAAAATAATAGAAATAAAGAAAAATAAGACAATAAAATAAAGATAATAATTAATTTAAAAGCTATAGTTTAAAAGGGTACATTTTGAGCAGTTTATTTAAAGTGCCAACCGAGTCTGCTGTCCTAATGACCTGCAGGAGAGTGTTCCACAGTTTTGGGGCGTAGCAGCTGAAAGCACTGATCACAACATGTTAGGTCACCACTTGTAACTCTGCTGTGGACACTGAGCACCCAGCACTAGCAGACACACAGGGATAAACAGAGGGAGGCTACTGATGCCAGTGGGTGGTAGGGGTGTAAAGGTACACGTATCTGTACCCAACCGAACCGTTTCAGTGTGTACCGTACCGTACCGAACGAATACAACGGTATGTTAACCACTAACGACCGCCCACCGGGGGCTGTTTTTTTCACAATCTAATATAATTATTATTATTCTTTTATTTTTTTACAAGTCGATTATAAATTTCAATATAGAATATTCATTGACAGCCCTACAAGTACAATTAGTTACTGCACACTACATCACCCCTGAGTGGAACATGGAAAGCCAAACTTTCCCCCACTGTACCGAAAACCCGTACCGAACCTTGACTTCAAAACCGAGGTACGTACCGTACCGTGGTTTTTGTGTACCGTTACACCCCTAGAGGGTGGTGGTGATGGTGATGATCATGATGACATTCTAATTATAAATCAACATTCGAATTTTTAATTAAACAAAAATTAAATAATTTTTTTTTTTTTTTTTATCTTTTTTTTTGTCTATTCAATCTGTTTAAACCAATGGGGGTTTTCTTCACAGTTGCAGTTAAATATTAGGCTACACTAATATTATACTATAAGACGTCACCATCACTTTCATACCAACCGTGCCCTTATTGGATTATTTATGTTGACGAAACTGAAGTTATATTCATTAAAGAAAGTGTATTTAATAAAAGAAAAATACTCATTTAATCAGAGTAATCACTTTATTCAAATTGAGGATTTAGTTAAAAAAAAATCTTTTTAAATACTTTTATTTTTTTTATGAAGTAAGTTTTTTTGGTAGACATTCGAAGCTTCGTTCGAATACTTCAATCAAAATTACATTCGGTACAGCCCTACACAGAGTCCTCATATCCCTCCTAGTCACACACACACAGTCCTCATATCCCTATAGTCACACATACACACAATGACAGAGCGCAGGGTTTCCTGCAGTGCAGCGCCCCCTGGAGCAGTTTTTGGGGTTCAGTGCCTCGCTCAAGGGCACTTAGGCAGGATGGTGGGCACCGTAGGTGTAATACCAGCCACCCTTCAGTCACCAGCTCACAGCTGGAATACACCCTCCTGTCGGGAGACGGGATCGAGCCAGCAACCTTTTGGTTACCGGCCGGCCTCTTTACCTCTAGGCCATCCTCCGTCTGCTGTGTAACCATCCGTCACACCCAGTTCATGGGAAATCAATGTGACTGAAAGTAACTTGAGAGGAAACTTAAGGACCAACCCTTATGCAAACAAAGGCTCAGGGAAATAGTTTTCCATCAAATAATCCCATTAATCAGACGTTAAGTATCTACGGCAGTTGAAACGCAAGGTGGGAAAACCCATCAAGTTTCCTCTTTCTTTGAACGTCATCGTTTCTTCAATATAAATCGAGCAACACTTAAAACGGGGATGGGCAACATTGGGGATGGCGTGGGCCAAAGAAACGAAAGCAAAACTATGTAGTAACTATGCGGATGCTGGAAGGTGTGTGTCTGTCTGAGGTGTATGTGTCTGAGGGCGTGCTACTCACACATGGTGAGGTAAGCCTGTAATAACAATAATAGTTACATGTTCACACTGGTGGACGTTTAAAAAAGTGAATATCAGGAAGGCAGCAGGACCGGACGGCATCCCCGGCCGCATCCTAAAAGTCTGTGCCGTCCAACTGGCCCCGGTATTCACTGACATATTTAACCTGTCCTTAGAACAGGCCGTCATCCCCACCTGCCTGAAGAAGTCCACTATCATCCCTGTACCTAAAAAATCCAAGCCTGCTTGCCTCAACGACTACCGCCCTGTAGCTCTCACCTCCATAGCCATGAAGTGCTTTGAGAAGCTAGTAAAGGGCTACATCTGCTCCTCCCTCCCCATCAACCTGGACCCCCTGCAATTTTCATACCGCCCCAACAGGTCCACGGAGGACGCCATAGCCCATGTGCTGCACACAGCAGCATCACACCTGGACAAGAGGCAGGGGAACTATATGAGAATGCTATTCATCGACTACAGCTCAGCATTCAATACCATAGTCCCCTCCAAACTCATAGCCAAGCTCAGGGACCTGGGCTTGAACTATGACCTCTGCCAGTGGGTCTTGGACTTCCTGACGGGGCAGACCCCAGGTGGTGAGAGCAGGCAACTGCACCTCCTCATCCATCACCCTCAACATAGGGGCCCCCCAGGGCTGTGTTCTGAGTCCCCTCCTCTACTCCCTGTACACACATGACTGTGTGGCTCAGCGGAACAACAACACAATCATCAAATTTGCTGACGACACAGTAGTGGTGGGCCTGATCTCTGCAAACGACGAGAGGGCCTACCTGGAAGAGGTCAAGGTTCTGGCGGGATGGTGCCAGGAGAACAGCCTCTCCCTGAACGTCAGCAAAACAAAAGGAGATGATTGTGGACTTTAGGAGGTCAGGGGTCAGGGACTACAGCCCCTTCAGAGTCAGCATCGACGGGGCACCGGTTGAGAGAGTGAACAGTTTTAAGTACCTCGGAGCCCACATATCCGAGGACTTGACATGAACCACACACATTGACAGTGTTGTGAAGAAGGCACGACAACGCCTCTACTTCCTCAGGCGCCTAAGGAAGTTCCAAGTCAGTCAGAAGATCCTTAAGAACTTCTACTCATGTACAATAGAGAGCATCCTGACTGGCAATATCACCTCCTGGTTTGGGAATAGCACTGCACAAGACCGTAGCAGACTACAGAGAGTGGCACGTTCAGCCGAACGCACAATTGGAGGGGGGCTTCCCACTCTCCAGAACATTTACAACAAGCGGTGCAGGGGTAAGGCTAAGAGAATTATCAAGGACTCCAGCCACCCAAACAACTGCCTCTTTGAACTGCTGCGGTCAGGCAAGCGATACCGGAGTCTCATGGCAAGCACAGAAAGACTCAGAAGAAGCTTCTATCCCCAGGCCATCAGGTTGCTCAACGAATAATAACACTATGCAACAACCATCAAATGCACTCACAACACACACATCCACACGCACACACTCACTTTAAACAAACAACACACTGCAGCACCCACTCTCCACACTTTAGAACACCTAAACACACTTTATATTTATTGGTAAAGGATTTGCACTACAACCTATACCTCAGTACACCTTACTGTAAATTGTACCTAAATTGTACCTCATCCCATTTCTGCTTTGCACTATATAGTATTTATTAGTATATTGCAGAGTATATTGTATATTGTATGGTAACTCAGTTACTTCTATTCTGCATCGAACATTGTACATATGTATATACTGAACACTGTGTCTATGTACGTGACTTCTATTTTTACATGCTATACTATTTTATTTCATACTTATCTTTTGTCTAGCACAGTCTCTGGAGCGTAACAGAAAGAAGCATTTTGTATAAAAGTATTCTGTACTTCTGTATGACAACTGTTAAAGAAACTTGAACACTGCAGGCAAAG
Source organism: Notolepis coatsorum (assembly GCF_963971535.1). Taxonomy (NCBI): domain Eukaryota; kingdom Metazoa; phylum Chordata; class Actinopteri; order Aulopiformes; family Paralepididae; genus Notolepis; species Notolepis coatsorum. The sequence goes on along the minus strand of NC_140180.1, from coordinate 15,283,880 downwards.
CAGCCCAAATTTGATTATATTTTGCTCATATGTGACTCAGATCTGTTTTTCTCATGACAGCGTGAACAGCACAAATCACATAACATCTGATATTTTCAACTCTGATTTGAGCCACTTTCACATTATTATTATTATTATTATTATTATTATTATTATTATTATTATTATTATTACATTATTATATATTATTAGATACAGGTCAGGTTTCTTGCAATGCGACCTCAGTCCGAACAGTCATGCGACTTTCACGTGATTTTTACGTCACTCTAGATTGACATTGGTCACAATTAGGGATGCTCAATATTGGCTTTTTTACCGATACCGATATACCGATATTGTCCAACTCTTAATTTCCGATACCGATATCAACCGATACCGATATATGCAGGGTCATCATTCATTAATTCATTCATTTATTATCATATACTATATCATATATTACACTTTAGACTTCTGTATATTTTAACTGTATATTTTATACTAGAATGTATATATACATAACATACAAAATGTGAATCCGGTCCGTACTCTATTATTATTCTCTTATTCTTAGGCCTATTCTATTCTCATTCTTAGGCCATTTGTTTTGTTATTCTTATTCGTGACTTTGTTCTGTCTAAATGTTTACGGTGAGCGATTTGTAGTGTCAAATTTCCCTCTGGATGATTAAAGTATTTCTATTCTATTCTATTCTGAATGAATGAATGAATGAAAACTTTATTTAACAGATTGCAGAATGGGTACAATACAGTACGGCTCAATACACACAATTGTTAAGGGGATGCAGACCAGAGAAAGACGTTTGTCTTGTTTACATCAGGGTCCCCCATTTTCATATAATCTATTCTCTATATAATCTATATTCTATATAATATGTAGAAGAATTCAAAGATTCATGTTACCTGGTATGTCTCCTTGTCCGGCCATTATACAATCCGATCAGAGGCCACAGGATACTACAGTGGATGGTGTGGAGGGAGGTCTGCTAACCCTGGACTTCAAACCTGCAAAAAGAAACAACACATGACGTGAGGGCGGCTACGTGGCGTAGTGGGCAAGGCACTCGCCACAAAATCTGGAGACGCTGGGCTCGCCTGTTCGAGCCCAGCGCTCCACATTTGCTTTCAGTTTAGCTGGTCGTCCACAGTAATACACATTGGCCGTATTACGGGGAGGGAAACTGAAGGGTGGGGATCGGGCGTTGTGGACAGCGACTCCTACAGGTCGGTTGGTGCGCCTGCGCAGTGGAATCAGGAAGTGTCGGGGCAGGCAGCGTGAGCCTCCCACGCGTTACTCCTCGCCACTGAGAGATCGAGCTGCGCAGGTGAAAAGATGCGACTGCTGTTACCTCAAGTACCGGAGGGGACTTGTGCTATGTATGACTGTCTTAGTCCACATTGCAGCCGGCTTGTGGGAGGCAAGAAACAGCGTTCGTGACAGGGGAGGGTTGAATTGGATGATACGAAATTGGGATGGGAGAAAAATATAGAAAAATGGGAGAAAAAGTGGATACAAAAAAAAGAAACAACACATGACGTCACACAACACATGACGTCACACATGACATCACACACAACACATGACTTCTCAGCAGATCCATAGATCTGACGCTGTTCACGGATGTATTGATATCAGCCACAACAGCACAGCTATACAGGGAACTAATTACAACTGTGGTGTAACCTATTCCAGGGCAAACACACACAACAGTGGTTTGAGTTTCAAACTTTCAGTACATAGTGATCTGGGTCTGTTTCCCTCCCTCCCCCGCCCCCCCCCCTAAATAGAAACAGAGAGTCTAGTAGTTAGTGAAGGTCCACCACCAGTTAAAGGTCACATGTCACGTCAGAGGAGGAGTCACGTGCACCTACTCTGACATCACATGGTAGAACAACAACAACTGCACACATGTTACGGACATATTTGATTCGTATGCACATATTGTTATTGGCATTATTAATTAGAGTGTTAAACAAAGCATGACTTGGTGCAGAACAAAGTTCATAAAACGTGTTCATGAACTATTGCGTCACCATCACCAAACCTCTCCACCTAGGCGTAGTTTTAGGGGGGGGGGGGTTGCAGGGGACATGTACCCCTCAATATTGAGAAGAGGTACATTTGTCCCCCTCAAACAATATAGCTAATATGAAAGTCAAACCCCTTCCCAAAAGAGGTAAAAAAAGGGACATTTCCACCATAAATGGATGCAGAAAAGGCACAAAATGTTTGACAATCAAAGCTTGCAGGGGGAGGAACTCCAGACCCCCCCCCCCCCCCCCCCCCGCTTAAAGTGTCCCCTCCAATATTGACACCAAACCTACGGCCTTGTTCAGAAATATTCATCGTCTGCACAAGATTTTAAACGAAGATAGTGATTTTAAACAAAGATAGAAGTTCAGAATGAGAGGCCGTTCCACAAGATAAGGCAACCATGCAAGGTGCCAACCTGCTCATGGGGAGCAATTAAGGGTTAAATGTCTTGCTCAATGACAACTCGTTTCGCAACTATGCCACAATAATGTGGAACGCCCTACCAACAGCCGTAAAGGAATGAGAATCCCTACCATCCTTCCAAACCGCTCTCAAAGAGCACCTACGGGTGGCTGCAATTAGAAACTGGCCCCGATAAATGTCAAAATCCCCCCCCCCCCAACCAACCCCAGCCCCCTCTAATGTAAATCTTTTTCTCCTTTTGTTTTCCATTTTTATGATGTTCTCTCTTTCTTACATAGTTTGAAAATGGAGGACCCCTATGTAAACAAGACGAAAGTATTTTTCTGGTCTTCATCCTCTTGGCAGTTGTTTGTATTGAGCTGTACTGTATTGTACCCATTCTGCAATCTGTTAATAAAGTTTTCAATCAATGTTCCTTTATCGATCCTCTTGGGGAAATTCAGGCGTCATAGCAACACGGGGGAGGGGGGAGGTATGGGCAGGGTAATGCACTCTGCCACTATCTATTTTTATTAGGGATGTCCAATATTATCGGCCGATATCGGCATTAAAATGTGATATCGGAAAATATCTGTATCGGTTTTCAAATGATTATTATTTTTTTTTTTTTTTAACATTTCTATAACCTTTATTTACCCAGGCAAGCAAGTAAGAACAAATTCTGATTTTATTTATTGTCAAAAGTATGCATAATGTTGTGTTAATTCCACAACAATAGATATGTAAGGGATAATGTATGGCTACGAGGTCATTGTCGCAAAATAATTGACCGACACGTAGTTTAAAATACCGAGGCGCCGCGCCGAGGTGTTTTAAACGTAGTGAAGGTCAATTATTTTGCGACAATGACCGAGTAGGCTCAAGTTTCAAGTTTCTTTAATAGTTGTCATACAGAAGTACAGAATACTTTCATACAAAATGCTTCTTACTGTTACGCTCCAGAGACTGTGCTAGACAAGATAGTATCAAATAACATAGTATAGCATGTAATTTAGAAGAAGAAAATGAGGTCACAGTGTTCGGTATAGACATATGTACAATGTTCTGAGTTACCATATAATATACAATACTATGCAGTGTACTAATGTACAGTACTATCTAGTGCAAAGCAGAAATGGGATGAGGTACAATTTAGGTACAATTTACAGTAAGGTGTACGAGTTGTAGTGCAATCCTTCATCAATAAATATAAAGTGTGGGGAGTGGGTGCTACAGTGTGTTTGTTTAAAGTGGGTGTGTGCTATAAAGTGTGTGGAGTGGGTGCTACAGTGTGTTTGTTTAAAGTGAGTGTGTGCGTGTGGATGTGTGTGCTATGTGCGTTTGGTGGTTGTTGTTGTGTAGTGTTCATTCATTGTTCGTTTAGCAGCCTGATGGCCTGGGGATAGAAGCTTCTTCTGAGTCTTTCTGTGCTCGCCTTGAGACTCCGGTATCGCTTGCCTGACCGCAGCAGTTCAAAGAGGCAGTTGTTCGGGTGACTGGAGTCTTTAATGATTCTCTTAGCCTTGCCCTTGCAACGCTTGTTGTAAATGTTCTGGAGGGTGGGGAGCCCCCCTCCAATTGTGCGTTCGGCTGAACGTGTCACTCTTTGTAGTCTGCTTCGGTCTTGTGCAGTGCTATTCCCAAACCAGGAGGTGATGTTGCCGGTCAAGATGCTCTCTATTGTACATGAGTAGAAGTTCTTAAGGATCTTCGGACTGACTTGGAACTTCCTTAGGCGCCTGAGGAAGTAGAGGCGTTGTCGTGCCTTCTTCACAACACTGTCAATGTGTGTGGTCCATGTCAAGTCCTCGGATATGTAGGCTCCGAGGTACTTAAAGCTGTTGACTCTCTCAACCGGTGCCCCGTCGATGCTGAGGGGGCTGTAGTCCTTGACCCCCGACCTCCTGAAGTCCACAATCATCTCCTTTGTTTTGCTGACGTTCAGGGAGAGGCTGTTTTCCTGGCACCATCCCGCCAGGACCTTGACCTCTTCCAGGTAGGCCCTCTCGTCGTTGGCAGAGATCAGGCCCACCACCACTGTGTCGTCAGCAAATTTGATGATTGTATTGCTACTCCGCTGAGCCACACAGTCGTGTGTGTACAGGGAGTAGAGGAGGGGACTCAGAACACAGCCCTGGGGGGCCCCTATGTTGAGGGTGATGGATGAGGAGGTGCAGTTGCCTGCTCTCACCACCTGGGGTCTGCCAGTCAGGAAGTCCAAGACCCACTGGCAGAGGTCATAGTTCAAGCCCAGGTCCCTGAGCTTGGCTATGAGTATGGAGGGGACTATGGTATTGAATGCCGAGCTGTAGTCGATGAATAGCATTCTCACATAGTTCCCCTGCCTCTTGTCCAGGTGTGATGCTGCTGTGTGCAGCACATGGGCTATGGCGTCCTCCGTGGACCTGTTGGGGCTATACATTATCCCGCTTATTACATGGCTAACTTACTAACAATATACCTAATTCATTTGACAAATCGCAGTTGTTCTGTGGCTCTGTCAGCCCAAATAAAGTGATTATTATTATCGCGGGCAGCAGCCTCTGTTCTGGCTCCGCTGACACTCCGCTGTCAGTGCAGCGCTATACATTATCCCGCTTATTACATGGCTAACTTACTAACAATATACCTAATTCATTTGACAAATCGCAGTTGTTCTGTGGCTCTGTCAGCCCAAATAAAGTGATTATTATTATCGCGGGCAGCAGCCTCTGTTCTGGCTCCGCTGACACTCCGCTGTCAGTGCAGCGCGGCAGGTGTGTCTGATTTGCTGCACTGATGTGGGCTTGATTGCCAACAGCTGCGCACTGCGGTCATTATTGAAAAAACAGCGGTCATTATTGAAAAATAATGACCGCTGTCGGGGGGCTATTGACCAATCACAAGCAAGCATTTCGGCGAATGTGAAAACGCCATGTAATAAGTAATGTTAATTACCTGAAATTATTCCATTTTTTGGGGGGGGGGAACCCTGCATATATCGGTATCGGTTGATATCGGTATCGGAAATTAAGAGTTGGACAATATCGGTATATCGGTATCGGTAAAAAAGCCAATATCGAGCATCCCTAATCTTGTGTCTGCACCTTATGCACTGCTTTTATTCGGATTAGTGACTATTTTATACTCATTCTATGTCTGCACTTTATGCATTGCTTTTATATAGTCAATTCTCTGCTCATTCCATGTCAATTCTCTGCCTATGTCTATGTCTATTTTATGTCCATTATGTCTACATTACCGCTGTGAATCACTTTGGGCTGCAATTCCTGTATGAAAGGTGCTATAAAAAGTAAGTTTATTATTATTATTATTATTATTAATTAATAATATTAATTAATAATAATAATAATAGAAGAAAGACATAAATATAGGCAATAAAAGTATACCGGAATATGAAACATGAGAAGAATAAACATACTGTAGTGTAAACACACAAAGGTGCAGATGAGGATAGAACTGTCATTTAGAATTAAACACGTCATTCTGTTGATGAAATAATATCGGATCACGTATAGGCTATAGTCACGTATACCTGGTGGCTGTTAGACCTACACTGTAAACGCTGTGGTCTAATCCCAGGATTGTTTATTTGGTCGCCTATAATATGTTAATATATAAATATTGTTCAGGAATGAGTTAGTGTCTCGCGCCTAATGACTCACCGGCTGAATCCTTCAACGGCGGCTCTTGTCCGGCACCATTTATTCCACAAGTGCGGTCGTCGGGGCTTCGCTGTGACTGAGACTGGCGCTTGTACAGTTGAATAAACAAATAGTTGACCGGCGCTGACCGCGCTTCACCTCAGTTGGGACTTTTGGACACGATAGGATGAATAAACAAGAGTCCAGTGAGTAAACGCCGATGGACGTCAGCGTCCGGGCAGATGGGATCGTTCGACGGCGGCATATATAGGGCTGGCTCAATTATGGCAAAAATCATAATCACGATTATTTCGATTGATGTTGAAATCGCGACTATTAAAACACGATTACTCGCCGATTCATGAATGAATGATCATTGCATTTATATATAACGCTTTTTTCTAGACACACTCAGAATCAGAAAAGTCTTTATTGCCAAGTAGTTTACACATACAAGGAATTTGATTTGGGCATTTTTGATGCAACATTAACGGACAGACAATTATGGTAGAATAAAATAAAAAGGTAGAATAAAATAAAATGGAATGTAAGCTAAATTTAAATAGAAGCACTAGGGCTGTCCCCGACTAAGGATTTGGATGGTCGACTATGATTGGCCAAAATTTGCTGTTAGTCGACTATTGGTAAAAAATAAATAAAAATAAAGTATAATATAAAAAAAAAAAAAAATCTTTAAATTTCTTTTTATCATTCCATTTGGGCTGTGGGGGGTGCTTAATGTCTGAAGGAGTCGACTGAAGGCTTTTTGTCCTCTGCAAAAGCATGCAATTGGTCCACTGATGGATATTTGTCTAGTATAGTGTGTTCATTAGACGGGTGAAATCCTCTTTCAGTGCCTCTGTGCCTGTTTTCGTAGGCAGTTAGCTTCTGGTATGCGTGCCATTAGCGTTAGCCACGCTTCTATGCCTCTTTTCTTTTGGAAAGAATGATACAAAAAAAATATATATATATATATATATATACTTTTATTTTTATTTTTTATATATTCGACTAAGAGGTTGGCTAGTCGACTACGGCTCCTTTCGAACGATTAGTCGACTAATCGACTAATAGGGGTCAGCCCTAAGAAGCACAATAGAATAGAATAGAATTATAAAATAAAATGGGCCAGGGCTTTACAATTGTGCACAATGTGGTCAAGTATATACACAAATTAGAATACAAATAACAATACAGTGGGATGGAATTATGGCTCAAAGCTATTTTTACACTGTAGGGTGGAAATGGCCTCTGTCACCACCACTTTTTTTTTAGAACATCATATGACGACGACTGAATTTGTTTTAACTTTCTTCTTGACCAAAGGCTGCCTTTCTGTCATCTTCTACAAGTTACCTGTTACACAAGCTTAAACTACTGTTTGGCCTTGGGGGGGGGGGGGGGGGGGGGGGGCGGAGTGTACCGCTGTGAAGGAAGGGTGTGCTGCATTTCCAACACAAGACAAAATGATAGCAACACGGCATGCGGCACAATAGTTGCTTAAAGCTTGATTATCTAGTCTTCATGGTTGTGGGAAGCCAAAATCATAATTGAAATTGAAACTCGATTCTCGATTTTTTTCATCATATTGTAGGGGCAGGAATCACCAGAGGCCCCGCGATACGATATTATCATGATATTAAAGTCACAATATGGTAGTTTTGCGATTTTTTTGCAGTTTTTTAAATGCAAATTATGTCCCCAACGGAAAACCTGAAAATATATATATACACAACATCTGTTTTATCTAATAAGATGACGTTTTCGGTCTGTTCAATCTCACATCCGCAACAATATGATATATTGATATAAAAAATGTCCTCCACGCCTACCATATTGGTGTAAGAACAAACAAGGTGCAGGCTCGGGTGTTGTTCACAGATTCTTGCATCGTTTTAGGTCTGCTAATTGTTTATGTGTCTAAAAAAACAACACTGTCTGTGTATAGCAGCAAAGAAACTTAAATGGGCGCTTCACCAAAAAAAACTAGGCTGATTTATCTTGCACATAATCTCACACATATCCAAAAACTCTAAAAACACTAATTTAGTTAGACAGTTAATAGTTAACGCAGACAAAATAATGAATGTCAATGTCCTCCAGTGATGTCATCGGAAGACAGCTTGTGTCTTGTGTGTTCCTTAGGCGCCTAAGGAAGTTCCAAGTGAGTCAGAAGATCCTCAAGAACTTCTACTCATGCACAATAGAGAGCATCCTGACTGGCAATATCACCTCCTAGTTTGGGAATAGCACTGCACAAGACCGTAGCAGACTACAGAGAGTAACTAAGACTAGAATTACATGAAATAGAAGAAATACTAATGTCATCAACCACAATTAAAGGTAAAATTTGTGAATTTTATGACATCTTCTCCAAAGAATGTCACTCATCTTTTTTGCCTTTGTTGAGGATCTGGGAGACAGACCTAACCATGAAATTTGCAGAAAATACATGGCTAAATATTTGTGATAGAATACACTTTCCATTTACAAGTAACAAAATCAAAGAAGCAAATTTTAAATTTATCCATAAATTGTATTTAACTCCAATAAAAATGCATAAAATGTCTAGAGATAATTCAATAAACTGTCCTAGATGTAAAACTAACGAAGGAACATTTCTACACATGTTTTGGCACTGTGATAAACTAAAACGATTCTGGAATTGTATTCATTTATTTACAAAATCTGTATTAGAAACGGAATTTGACTTGTCCCCATGTGCCTATTTACTTAATGAATTACCAGAAATCCAGATGGATCCAAAAAAATATAGACTGCTGATTGTCATAACATACTTTGCCAAGAAATGTATTCTCCTGTTTTGGAAAAATGACTCTTCGCCCACTTTTGAGATGTTTCAAGATCAGATATCCCAGCTTCTTCCATTGGAGAGATTGACCTTGGAGGAGCGCGGCCGGGGGTGGATGTTCCGGGACCTTTGGTCTCCGCTGTTTTCTCGATTGAGCAGAGGGGCTGTTGATTGATACGGCTAGTGGCGGTATGTGAATATATCCGCATGCTGTCGCTGGCCGTGTCGATTGGTGGTTTTGCTGTTTGGTTGGGGGAGGGGTAGGGGCCGGGGGTCTTGGGATGTCTATCCCCGGTTGTGTATTTTTTGGAGGTGGGTTTCCCTAGTGGAAGAAGTTGTACAACAGACGCGTAAGAGGCCTGTCTGTTGTATAACAATGATGTTGTTGTTGTCATTGTTGTTATTATTTATTATTGTTTATTTAAAAATACGTATGAGAAAAAATGAACAGTGTAAACAATATCATTAACTCTGAATATAAAAATATGAGAAAAGCAAACAAGACGCGGTCTCGGACTGGTGGGGGCCTCTGATTCGAGGTCTTGGTGAGTCGGAGTGTTAAAGAGGCATGATGCTCTGGCTCGCTGGGGCGCCGGATTTGGGGTCCTCACGGGGTAGGGACCTTGGTTGTCGATACTGGAGATGACTGGTGCTCAAGTAATCTCGCCTTATGGTACATACATGTGGGTATATGCATGTATATATGTATATATATGTATGTGTGTATGTATATGTATATATATATATATTCTTATTAATTTATATATTTAATTTATACATGACTATTTTATTTTTCATTATTCTGATTTAACTGATGGTCTTGTCATTGTCGTTATTATTATTATTATTATTATTATTATTATTATTATTATTATTATTATTATTATTATTATTATTATTATTATTATTATTATTATTATTACTGTTATTGTCCTGTGATGTCTTGTTTATTAGTATTGTTATTGTATTGTCTTGTTTCATGTTGAAAAGGGAAAATAAAGAAACTGTGAAAAAAAAAGGAAGCCATTGCTTAGTAGCAAAAACATAATGGACATCACGTGAAACTTCCATTTGTCATATTAACCATCTGTCAATAAAGCCTTTAAAGCCTTTAAACAATAAAAAAAAAAAAAAAAAAAAGACTACAGAGAGTGGCCCGTTCAGCCGAACACACAATTGGAGGGGGGCTTCCCACTCTCCAAGACATTTGCAACAAGCGCTGCATGGGTAAGGCTAAGAGAATAATCAAAGACCCCAGCCACTTAAACAACTGTCTCTTTGATCTGCTGCGGTCAGGCAAGCAATACCGGAGTCTCATGGCAAGCACAGAGAGACTCAGAAGGAGCTTCTATCCCCAGGCCATCAGGATGCTCAATGAACAATAACAAAACATCAAATACACCCACAGCACACACATCCACACGCACACACTCACTTTAAATAAACAACACACTGTAGCACCCACTTTACCCACTTCAGACACTAACACACTTTATATTTATTGGTAAGATTTGCACATCAATCTCATGCACCTCATTGCACTTCACCACCACAAGGTGGCACCACAAGCTAAGCTATACCTCACCATTTCTACACTGTACTGTATCTGCATTGTATAGACTGTACATATACTGTATATATGTATTGAACATTTTTGTTTTGTTTACACTTGTTTACGTACTTGACTTTCTATTTGATACTTATTTTGTTATTTTATCTAGCACACTCTCGGGAGCAAAACAGAAAGAAGCATTTCATGCAAAAGTATTCTGTAATTCTGTATGACAGCTAATAAAGAAACTTGAAACTTGTGTTGTCTCATGCCAAGTTCACACTACACGAAAAATCCCCAGATCAGACGCGACGTTCACTTGGCACGCGCACGTCAGCACTCCATCGCTATGTGCGAATTGTTCCAAGACGCAACCCGAGTGATGTGTCACGCTGAGTGATGTGTCACAGATGCCTGATGCCTGGCAGATATCCAGCATGTTAAATATCTGGACCCCGTCGGGGGCGGCCAAGCAATGAGCTACAGCCAATGAGAGAGCAAGGCACGAGAGCGTGGGAGAGAGAGAGAGAGAGAGAGACCATTCTGCTGTGGTCGAGTTACATTGACTTTGAACTAGTGAGGGACCGCAAACAGAATGAAGAAACTCTGTCACTGGAAGACCTACTACTGGAACTCATTCGCTTCCAACTGTCAGACTAAATGAAAGTTTACATTAGTTAGTAGTTCGTTTTTTCATATACAATATATATAACATATAAAATATAATATATAGCATGACAACAACAAAGAAATTATTCAGAGAAGGAATCTGTTACGTAACGGATTATAACTTCACCTGACCAACCGCCTGTGTTTGTGCTTGTGTGTGTACGTGTGTGTGTGTGTGTGTGTGTGTGTGTGTGTGTGTATGTGTGTGTGTGTATGTGTGTGTGTATGTGTGTGTGTGTGCGCAAATGCGTGTGTGTGTGTGTGTGTGTGTGTGTGTGTGTGTGTGTGTGTGTGTGTGTGTGTGTGTGTGTGTTAGGGCTGGCTTTAATCGAGTTTCAATTAAAGTTATGGTTTTGGCTTCCCACAGTCATGAAAACAAGATAATCGAGATACAACCATTATTTAGTCCTTTGCAGTAGGCTGTGGCAGGGAGTGCACTTACAACATAGTTGGTGATATTTATTTGTACTTATTATTTTTGTATGTTATTATTAGTTTTATTTATTTTTTCATTTCTTTATTTTCATTTATTTCTTGTTTTCGGTTGTATTTAAAGTTCAAAGTCATCGTGTTAAAAAGAAACACCAGTGTTAAAGATCAATCAACTTGATGTTCTCAAATAAATGAGTAATCGTGTTCCATAACCGTGATTTCAATATCAATCAAAATAATCGTGATTATGATTTTTGCCATAATCGAGCAGCCCTGGTGTGTATGTCACGGTGTTAAGCCCAGTCAGAACAGCCGAAACCCCGCCCAAAAACTACTAACCTTCATACTGTCTTTTACTATTATGCACTTTGCTACTAAGCTACCTTGCCTATACTACTACGCTAAACTGTGTGCACTCAAGACTGTAGCACTCAAGTTCAACACTGTTTGACAAACAATCTTACTTACCCTTAGCTGTTGTACCCTTCCTGCTGACTTGTAAGTCGCTTTGGATAAAAGCATCAGCTAAATGTAAATGTTGTGTGTGTGTGTGTGTGTGTGTGTGTGTGTGTGTGTGTGTGTGTGTGTGTGTGTGTGGGGGGGGGGGGGGGGTGTGGGGGTGTGTGTGGGGGTGTGTGTGGGGGTGTGGGGGTGTGCGTGTATGTACTGTATGTACTGTATGTGTGTGTGTGTGGTAGAGGTGGAATGGGAACACATTCTTGAGGGGGTTTCTTGACCCTGTAGGTTATAAATACTTCTGCAGCTCTGATATTAAGAACAGGAACCAGCCTTGTGATGGAGACCTTGCGATGGGGCTCATGTAAGGTAGACGACTGAGAAGTAACAGAAGGCAGTGGTATTTCTCATGTCTCGACAGAAACCCAATGATGACGATAGCAGTTGAAGAACAAACTCACTGGGCCAAAATGTAACATGGGTGGTGGCCCGCGGGACCTAGTTTAGGCAGCCCTGCCTGCTCTATTCCCTTGCCTTTCTTGACGTAAAGACCTTTCTGACGTCAAGACCTTTCTTGACGTCAACATCTTTGATAAGGTCAATCATCACAAGATGAAAGCTGACTTGCCTGCTGTGAAATAATAGCCTGCATTACTCAGGTTCCCGTTTTACCAAGTGTGAATGGTAAGTCACTGTGGTCACTAAGTTCTGCCAGGCAGCGCGGGTTGAGCTCAAGTTGGACCGCTCGATTATAGCAAAAATCATAATCCCAATGATTTTCTATTGATATTGAAATCATGATTATTAAACACGATTACTCGTTGACGTAAGGACATCACTGGGCTGCTCACTAAGGTACTGGGCTGCTCACTAAGGTCTAATGTGAGCCGTCTGCATGCCCGCCTCTCTTGGTTTAACGTTGAAAATAGATTGTCTTTTAATATACTTGTGCTGTTCAAGTTGGTCATGAGCAGTAAAACTCCCGTTTTTATACATAAACAGGTTATTTTTAGTAATACTGTGCATGAGCATTACACTAGAGATTCCAGTAGTGGGCAGCTTGAATAGCCAGGTCCTAAAATGAACGCTTTAAGGAGATCTTTTATTTTTAGAGCATTAACTCTTTGGAATAACCTGCCTCAAAACCTCTGCAGTAGATTCACGTTTAAAAATAATCTTAAATCGTTTTTAACACTGTAAAGTATTTTTTTTCTTCTTTTTTTTGACACTGTAATGTAATTTTAGCCATCTTAATTGTTAGTTTCATTATGCATTGTGTGTACTGACTTTTAATCATTTTGTTTTTGCAATAATAATTGTTTTTGTATGTTTTTTTTGTGTGGACCCCAGGAAGACTAGCTGGTTGCTATGGCACCAGCTATTGGGGATCCTTAATAAAATAAAATAAAATAAAATCATATGGCGACGACTCGCCGTGGCTCCCTCCTCCCTCTAAACATCAACAGCTGAAACTACTGTTTGGGTTTTGGGGGAGGGGTAGAGCACACCGCTGTGCAAGAAGGGTGCGCTGCATTTACAACACAGCACACAATGAGAGCACCACGGCACAATAATCGCTTCATCTCCATCATCTTCTTTTCATGATCGTGGGAAGACAAAATCCTAATTGAAATTGTAACTCGAGTAATAAATCGCCCAGCCCTAAGCTCCAGACTCGGAAGATCACTGGTTCGAGCCCCGGTCAAGGCTGTAGTCTGTCTGAAAGTGGTGTTGTCGTCCAGCAGGGAGCACTCTCTCCTCTGGACTTTGCAGTAATAAACAATGCCCCTGTTACGGTGATAGGGACACCGTACAGCTGTGAGCTGTGAGTGCCATTCCTTCTGATGAGATGATTTAATTAATTAGTTAATTTAATATAAAAGAGGTCCCGGCTGAATTTGAAACCCAGGGCATCTATCGCAAAGAGTAGGGGGTTCCCCGACGTTCCTGACCAAATTCCCAATCAGGTCTCTGACAACAAGGCCACCTAATCATCCCTCTCCCTTAATTGACTGATATCCATCCCTGTCTCCTGAGTCGTTCAGCCATTGTGTGATGTGTGCCTGTTGCCATTGTATGGCAGCCATTGAGCCTGCATAGCACACGGTTGTATGGCATTGATTGATTGATTGATTGATTGATTGATTGATTGATTGATTGATTGAAAAGTTTATTAACAGATTGCAGAATGGGTACAGTACAGTACAGCTCAATACATACAATTGTTAAGGGGATGCAGACCAGAGAAAGACTTTTGTCTTGTTTACATCAGGGTCCCCCATTTTCAATTCATCATAACATACATGACATACAGATAGACAGTACTGCTACATCTATACATTTATGACATACTGCTACATCTATACATTTATGACATATCAGATTTGCAAATACAGTACTGTTTGTGATACAAAAGTGTCCAGAAAAGGAGTGTATATACATTTGGCGTAGAAACTGTACATTGGAGGAGGTTGGATGGGTGGGGTGGGGTTGGGTGGGTTGGGTGAGGGCTGTACATTGGAGGTGGGGGGGGGGGGGGGGGGGTTGGGTAGGGGACACACCCACATTTTACACTGTACATTGGAATACTGACAAAGCCTTACTTGGTCATTTACTGTACAACTAGGTTAGGACATTTACAGGGGCCAGTTTCGAATTGCAGTCTCACGTAGGTGTTTTTTGAGAGTGTTTTTGAAAGTGGGTAGTGATTCACATTCCTTTACAGCTTTGGGTAGGGCGTTCCACATTGATGTGGCATAATTGCGAAACGTGTTTAGTCCCTTGTTTGAGCCGAATCTGGGTTTTACATGATTTGTGGAGCTCCCTCTGGTGTTGTGATCGTGGTATTCACTGACCTTTGGGAAGTATTTTGACATGTGCATGGGTACCTTGGTCGCGTAGTGTATCTTGTAGACCAGGCCCATTGCAAGTTGCTGTACTCTGTCGTCTACTCTAAGCCATCCTAGGTTGTCAAAGTGGGCAGGGGTGAGGTGGGTTCTAGGCAGTGGTGCAGTGCTGGTATAACTCGGTATAACGGCGTTATACCTCGGTCACTGAGGCTGAAGTACGCGCAATCGCTTTTTACATGGCATTATCCAACCGGACTCCCGGAGAAGCATGCAGCTGCAGAGCCGCAGAGCCAGCGGCGCTCTCTGGGCCGCGCGCTGACGGCCGCGCTGTGAGGCAATAGTATCTAGCTGCAGGACGAGAGCACGCGCGTGGAGCGTTTGACCTACTGTCAATTTGCCACTGCACCACTGGTTCTAGGAGTCAGGTCAAGTATTGATTGATTGATTGAAAAGTTTATTAACAGATTGCAGAATGGGTACAGTACAGTACATCTCAATACATACAATTGTTAAGGGAATGCAGACCAGAGAAAGACTTTCGTCTTGTTTACATCAGGGTCCCCCATTTTCAATTCATCATAACATATATGACATACATGACATACAGATAGACAGTACTGCTACATCTATACACTTATGACATATCAGATTTGCAAATACAGTACTGTTTGTGATACAAAAGTGTCCAGAAAAGGAGTGTATATACATTTGGCGTAGAAACTGTACATTGGAGGAGGTTGGTGGGGTGGGGTTGGGTGGGTTGGGTGTAGGGGTGGGACGATACATCGATCCAGATCGATACATCGATGTAATTATCAACGATCGAATCGGATCGATGCGATGTAATAAGATCGATTCATATCGATACTCTTATTTTGAAAATCCTGTGGCGAGTCTCATAACTGATTGTGTTAAATGGGCATATGATATCATCTCATATCGATCGCAGGCACCTGAATCTAATCGTATCGTATTGTATCGTGAGAGACTTTGTGATATCGGCAAATATCGTATCGTTGTCCAAAGAATCGATATCGTATCGTATCATGATGAAACTGGTGATTCCCACCCCTAGTTGGGTGAGGGCTGTACATTGGAGGTGGGGGGGGGGGGGGGGGGGGGGGTTGGGTAGGGGACACACACACATTTTACACTGTACATTGGAATATTGACAAAGCCTTACTTGGTCATTTACTGTACAACTAGGTTAGGACATTTGTAGGGGCCAGTTTCGAATTGCAGTCTCACGTAGGTGTTTTTTGAGAGTGTTTTTGAAGGTGGGTAGTGATTCACATTCCTTTACAGCTTTAGGCAGGGCGTTCCACATTGATGTGGCATAATTGCGAAACGTGTTTAGTCCCTTGTTTGAGCCGAATCTGGGTTTTACATGATTTGTGGAGCTCCCTCTGGTGTTGTGATCGTGGTATTCACTGACCTTTGGGAAGTATTTTGACATGTACATGGGTACCTTGGTCGCGTAGTGTATCTTGTAGACCAGGCCCATTGCAAGTTGCTGTACTCTGTCGTCTACTCTAAGCCATCCTAGGTTGTCAAAGTGGGCAGGGGTGAGGTGGGTTCTAGGAGTCAGGTCAAGTAGTAGTCTGACTAGCTTGTTTTGAGATGTTTGTAATTTGTTTTTTAGTGCCTTTGAGGTGCTTTGGTACCATGAGGTGCAAGCATAGTCGTAGTACCCTTGAATGAGTGCTCCTGCTAGAGTCTTCAGGGTATTCTTGTTTACCAGAGAGGAGATCCGGTACAAGAATCGCGTTCGTTGGTTGACTTTTTTTATTACATTGGATGCCATTTTGTCACAGGAAAGATTAGCCTCTAGGATGGAACCCAGGTAGGTAATTTCATCTTTCCTTGTGATAATATTGTCACCCACTGTAACCGAGAAGCCGTCGGTCTTGCTGAGTTTGTTATTTGAACCGAAGAGAATGGACTCTGTTTTGCCCATGTGTAATGATAGTTTGTTGTCGGCGAGCCATATGCAGATTTTGCCTAGTTCCGAGCTGAGGGCTTTTTCAACCTGTAACTTGTTCTTGTCAGAGACCAGCAGGGCTGAGTCGTCCGCAAACAGGAACAAGTTGCAGTCACAAGCTGACGACATGTCATTTGCATAAATTAGGAATAGTAGCGGTCCTAGTATGCTTCCTTGTGGAACACCACAGCTCACTGTGAGGGGGGGGGATAGGGTACCGTTTACTTCCACCATCTGTTCCCTCCCCTCCAGGTAGGATTGTATCCAGCTCACTGATAAACTATCAAAACCAATTGCTTTTAGCTTGTCAATCAGAATGGTGTGATTGACAGTGTCGAAGGCCTTTTGTAGGTCCAGCATGACCATGCCGCAGTATTTGCCCGCGTCCACCTCTTGTTTGATGTGGTCGTTCAAGTAGAGAAGGCATGTGTCAGTGGAGTGGGATGTTCTGAAGCCAGATTGGAATTCGTAGATTAGATTTTTTTCCGCGAGGTACTTTTCGATCTGTTCGTATACTATTTTTTCCATGACTTTCGAGATGGATGTAAGGATAGAAACAGGGCGGTAGTTACCCGGGTCTAATTTGCTGCCCTTTTTGTGCAGGGGTGTTACTCTCGCAATTTTGAAGTCCTTGGGGACGTGTCCCTGTTTTATGGAGAGGTTTATTATGTGTGTGATGACTGGGGTGATGGCTGCTGCTGAGTCTCTGAGGAATTTGGAGGGGATGTTGTCATGGCCAGTGGCCTTGTTTGGTTGGAGGGCGCTCAGTTTTTTGAGTACCTCATCTGTAGTTACTATTTCCAGTTTGAAGTCGTCTTTGTGGACGCCTAGGTTCATGTAGTATGCTACTATGTGTTCTACCCCATACTGCCCTGAGTGGGAGGGTAGTTTGTTTACCAGTGTTGTGGCTATGTTTGTGAAGAAAGTGTTTAAGTAATTGGCTACATCCAGCTTGTCTGTGATGAGCGTGTTGTCCGTCTTTATGTTTATGTTTGAGAACCTGGTTTTGAGTTTTTTACTGCAGCCTAGTTGATTGTTGAGTAATTTCCAAAGTTCACGTGGTTTATTTTTGTTTTCCTCGGTTTTGTCATTGATGAAATTTTTTTTAGCAGTTTTGATCATGGAGTTTACGTCATTTCTTAGTCTGTTTCTTTCTAGTTTGAGTTCAGTCACGTGGTCTTGGAGTTCACTGCTCGTGCTTTTGGTAAGCTTTGACTGACTTTTACGAAACTCAGTAGTCTGACTAGCTTGTTTTGAGCCATTGAGCCTGCATAGCACACGGTTGTATGGCAGCCATTGAGCCTGCATAGCCCACGGTTGTATGGCAGCCATTGAGCCTGCATAGCCCACGGTTGTATGGCAGCCATTGAGCCTGCATAGCCCACGGTTGTATGGCAGCCATTGAGCCTGCATAGCCCACGGTTGTATGGCAGCCATTGAGCCTGCATAGCCCACGGTTGTATGGCAGCCATTGAGCCTGCATAGCCCACGGTTGTATGGCAGCCATTGAGCCTGCATAGCCCACGGTTGTATGGCAGCCATTGAGCCTGCATAGCCCACGGTTGGGTGCCACTGCTACCAGTGGTGGTGAAGGAGGCAATTTCCACCCTACATTGTAAAGCACTTCCGAGTGTCTAGAAAAGCGTTATATAAATGCAACGATCATTCATTCATTCATTCATCCATTCATTCATTCATTCATTCATTCATTCATTCATTCATTCATTCATTCATTCATTCATTCATTCATTCATTCATACTAGCAGGCGCTTCCTGCTCAGCCCCTAATTCTCCCACAGCCACGAACAGTCCGCTCACCACCAGCACCATGTGACCACGTATGTTTGCAGAGATGGGAACAAGTCATAGTTTCAAGTCTCAAGTCTTGACACTCGAGTCTTAAGTCAAGTACCAAGTCCGTAAGGAAATAAACCGCAAGGTTTTATTGTGTTTCAAGCCTCAACGGTTTTTAAATGATATGTGATGGCTGTACATTTTGTGTACCAGTATTGTATGTGATTTTAGATTGTCCAATAAATTCAATAAATTCAATCAATCAATCAATCAAGTCAAGACAGGCAAGTCTTAAGTCAAGTACCAAGTCAAGACAGATAAGTCTTAAGTCAAGTAAGTCACAAGTCTTACACTTTGGGTTTCGAGAAGTCCTTATGTGTTCTTTGCCTAACTGAACGCCATTTCAAATTGTTCAAACCAATAGTGTTAATAGTTAGTACTAGTATCAGGGAAGCTTTCAAAATGTAATGTTCATATTCATGTAGCATGATTCATCATATTACTCGTTCTTCATAGTGATGTGTTATAAACTCATATTACTTTTTCCTTACTTTCTCCAATAGCGAGGCTGTGACCAAATGTTGTCAAAGGCCTAATCATTTAATATCATCAATATAACGTTGCAGGAGGGGAGATTGGCTTGTGTGATCGTTTCAATAAATGTATTTTATTAAAAACATTGTGTCTTTTTTGCACACTTCTTCACAGGCGTCGTGACGGAGAGAAACAGGCATCTTAACTATAGAGGACGGAATCTCTGTCTGCGTGCGTGTGTGTGTCTCTGTCCTTCACATACTGGATCTCCAGAACCGTTCATCCGATCGGCTTCAAGCTCATCGGGTGTATTGCCAAGGGCCAAGGGAAGGGGGCAGGGGGGGGGGGTCCGGTGTCGAATCTTATGCCATTTGACCAGATGGCCATAACGGCCACGTGCTCCAAACGGGCATAACCCCAACAATGCAGCAGTACCGGGAGCCAAGCGGAACGGCCCGTTCAGAACGCCTATTGCTTATTAACAGCGGAGGAGTGCGCCGAATGCTTCCGCGTTTTCCCTGATTGGCTGCGACACGCCCCGCGGCAGGCGCGGCAACCGCAGAGCGGAGCGGCAGAGCTTGCGGCATTATTTAGCCGTAAACCGCCATGATTCTCATTCGAAGCTTAGCTCACCTGGCAGCGCGGCGGTCCTGCCGTCCTGCGGTCCGTTGGTTTCAAGTTTGAATCCCATAATTTTTTTTTTTTTACGTGTATTCTTTCGCCGGTTAAGGTTAGGCATGGTTAAGGTTAAGGTTAAGGTTAGGCATTGTTTCGGAGTTGGTTAAGGTTAGAAAGGTTAAGTTTAGGCGCTGTTAAGGAGCTGGTTAAGGTTAGCGTTTGTCTTAGAGAATGGCAATAGACAGCCTATTTCCGCACTGCCGCTCTCTCGCGCTGCCGCGGTCACATGGTCACATTGTCACATTCTTGCACTCCTCCGCTGTTAAAAAGCAACACGCGTTCAGAACGGACACTGCACTAGTCTAATTCTAAAGGAAGGATTCTCTGTCTGCCTGCATGTCTGTCTGTCCTTCGCGTATATCTTGAGAAATGTCCATCCGTTCGACTTCACGCTTGGCGGGTGTATTGCTGAGGGCGCAGGGGGGTCCGGTGTGGAATTTGGTGCCATTCGGCCAGAGGGTGGCACTATATATATTAGTGAGTGACATGTCCTTTGCATATCTCGAGAACTGTTCATGATCCGATCGGCTTCACGCTCAGAGGGGGTATTGCTGAGGACCCAGAGAGGAGTGCAGCAGTGTCGATTTGGTGCCATTTGGCCAGATGGTGGCGCTCTAACAACAAACGTTACATTTGGCAGGTGTATTGCTGAGGACCCAAGGGGAGTGAAGTGTTGCGAGTGTGTGTCGAACGCCATGGGGGGGGGGGGGGTCTCCACAACGCTGCAATTCAATACTTTTGGGGGCCAAGCAAGGAAACTATAAAAGAAGGAAGGGTCTCATTGCGTCACTGTGCGCAGCACGCACATTGACGCCAAGTGTGGAAACTTGTCAGTTCGGCCGACATTGAGTTGAATGGGATCAGCGATCATCAGCCATCTCCTCATTTAGGACCCGTCATTTAAACAGGTTATTACCTCGGGTGTCAGAATCATCAGCATGAATGAATGAATGAATGAATTAATGAATTAATGAATTAATGAATGAATGAAAACATTATTTAACAGATTGCAGAATGGGTACTATACAGTACGGCTCAATACACACAATTGTTAAGAGGATGCAGACCAGAGAAAGACGTTTGGTCTTGTTTATATCACGGTCCCCCATTTTCAATTCATAGTGTAGTGAGCAATCTGTTGCATTGTTGACTGGATAACTTTGATATAATGGTTGATGTATGTATATTTCCTCACTGGCACCAAAGTCTGACACCAAGCAGAGCATAGAACGCTGGCATTCTGACATGATGACCCTTCCTTTATTTTTTTATAGTTTCCTTGGGGGCCAAGCTGGGGCGTCATTTTGGTATGGCAACGTATGGCACTCGCCATACCTTGGCAAATAAAAATGTAAAAAAAAAAATATATATATATATATATATATATATTTTTTTTTTATTACAATTTTTTATGTTGATTTAGAATTCGAATGTCAACATTATGAACGAAGCTTCGAACTATTCGGTACAGCCCTAGCATGTTTTGATATTGTCAATTATCTCACTTTTACTAGGTGACTTTTACTGTAACTAACTGAAATATGCCCAAAAAAAGGAAAATGGACATAGGGACGTTTTTTAATCAAAGGGCAGCAGAGACAATTACAGGGACACAGGTAAGGTCTGGCTTAGTGATTATAACAGTGCAGTTCAGCATTCAGTAACCCATACTTTTTGTGAATGTGTTTTTGATACTACATTCTGTTGAACACACACCTCAAAACCGTACCTAAGGAAAATTGGCTCAATTGCAAGAAAAGTAATAGACAGTTATGATATTACATTCTGCATAATTCGTATGCAAAATATTGTGGTTCCCTGCTTTAGTCTGTTGACAGTACATTTCTATACTAAAAATGCTTGTGTAGTCCTGTGTCATACCTAAATGTCATATAACTGAATTGTATAGAAACAACTCACCAAAAGTGACTTGACAAAAAAAATCCACCAACCTTCACCCCCCCCCCCCCCCCCCCCTCCTCGCCATACCTTGCCTTTTACTGAAATGACGCCACTGGCGGTCAAGCAATCAGCACGCTCAGAACGGTAACGCGTTACAAACGGGCAAGCCCCCGACAACACAGAAATTAAGGCAAGAATCAATCCACTGGAAAGTCAGTGCTGGCTATATGGTAATTACTGAAAGTCAAAGAAACACCAATAGACGAGTGAACAAAATGACTAATGTTGATCGGTTTTTATTTGATCGCACAAGATATAGCCTAGCTATAGACATTAAAAGTAGGAGACCCATCGATTCCCGCAGACTTTTCTCTGCAGTGCAAAGTTTATCAGGTGAAAAGGCGACTGGAAACGGATCATGATTAATATTAATATACCGGGTCTGCAGAAACGGCATTTTAACATAATATAAGTCATTGGTGTAAAGAGTCAAGACGAGAATTAAATATCAACTAAACATGTTATGGCCTACTAGTCTGCACAGCAAACGTGGACACAGTGGGTCTCTCTGAGCCTACCTGTTGTGATGTCCTCCTCTGCACTGACAGACCGCGGGGTTCCTTTTTAAATGTCTATTGATTCCCTTCCCTCGGACCCTCGACCACTTGCTGCTGAAGACAACCTTACACCGTAACACTAGTTGCGTCGTGTCAAGCCACTTTATTAAGGTGTTCTAGTACCTCCGGTCTGAAATGGACTGGAAAACATTTCAAAATAAAAGTTCCCAACGTGTATTTGATCTTACCCCATATCTGCATTTGATTTGTTCTTATATATCCATGTCATTAGCCTATAGCCAGGCCACACATATAGCCCGGTACATTTTCCACATTAAATGTTGATCAAAAATAGTTGTGGTATATCAACATATACCAAATGATAAAGGGAGGCCTATGAATTGAAAATGGGGGACCCTGATGTAAACAAGACTAAAGTCTTTCTCTGGTCTGCATCCTCTTAACAATTGTGTGTATTGAGCCGTACTGTATTGTACCCAATTCTGCAATCTGTTAAATAAAGTTTTCATTCGTTCATTCATTCATTCATTCATTCATTCATTCATTCATTCATTCATTCATTCATTCATTCATTCATTCATTCATTCATTCATTCATTCAGCCTTTTATCCAAAGTGACTTACAAGTTCTGTACAACAAGTCAGCAGGAAAGGGCACAACTCTGGCAGCTAAGGGTAAGTAACGTTGTTTGTCATACAGTGTTGAACTTGAGTGGTGCTACAGTCTTGAATGCATAGTAGTAAAGACATCATTAGCATAGTATATAGTAGTAGTAGTAGTAGTAGTAGTAGTAGTAGTAGTAGTAGTAGTAGTAGTAGTAGTAGTAGTAGTAGTAGTAGTAGTAGTAGTATAGGCAAGGTAGGTTCCTTAGTAGCAAAGTGCATGATAGTAAAAGACAGTACCAAGGTTTGTTTTATATTTTTAATTTCATATATTGATTGAAGAAGTGCGTTTCCGCCACAATTGGGCAGGTTTCAGGTGTCAGAGTCAGAGAGTCAGAGTCAGAGATAATATAATAATAATAATAATAATAATAATGCAGGTTTTATTTGCCATGTATGGACGAATCCACATTGGAATACAGGCGGAGCAATACTGTGTGTCTGCAACTAAACCTATACAGGAGCAAAGTAGAAACAGTACAGAAAAGAAAACATGGACAGTAAGAAAGAAAAAAAACACAGTATAAAAGGACAAATGCTAGTGTTCAACATGGTAAATGCTGCTTTTTTATATAGCGCTTTTATCCAAAGCGCTTTACAATTTTGTTCCTCACATTTGACCCATTCACTCACACATTCACACACCGACGGCGGAGGCGACCATGCAAGGTGCCAACCTGCTCATCGGGAGCAATTAGGGGTTAAGTGTCTTGCTCAAGGACACATCGACACGCTGCCCGGGAGGAGCGGGAATCGAACCGGGAACCTCCGGATTGCCAGACGGCTGCTCTACCTATACAGAGCCACTGTCGCCCAACTAAGGTGCATATCATAGTAAAGTGCATGATGCATAAAGGCACAATTTACAGTAAAAGTGCATATAATCAAAGTGCGTGATGCACACAGAAACAGCACTTCCACAACCTGACGAATAACACACCAAATTAAGGATAAGATAATATACAAATCTAGCCTCTGGAGTTATTCAGGCTGCGCACAGCATCATTTGGGAAGAAACTCTTAGTAAACCGAGAGGTAGAGCATGTGATAGAGCGGTAACGTCTGCCCGAGGGGAGGGGGACAAAGAGGCCTGCGGCTGGGTGACCAGAGGGGTCGTTGATAATGCCAGAGGCACGGGAAAGCAGCCTGGCACCATAGATCTCTTCTAGAGCTGGCAGACTAACCCCGATTGTCTTGCGTGCGAGACGCACAATTCTGTTCAGAGATTTCTTCTCTTGGTCTGTAATGTTACCAAACCATACATACCGGTAGTACAGGAGGAAGTAAGAATGCTCTCAATCACACAGCGATAGAAGTTATGTAGGATCACCCTGTTATTAGTGAACTCTTTCAGTTTCCTAAGAAAGAAAAGACGTTGCTGGGACTTTTTAACAATGGTGCTGGTATTGGAGTGCCAGCTCAGGTCATTTGAAATAGTGACCCCAAGATATTTAAAACTGCTCACCATCTCCACCTCTGAACCATTTATGGTAATGGCAGATGGGATACCTTGCTACGTCTAAAATCGATGACTAGCTCCTTCATGAGGTTGTTGGTCTCACTCCACCTAACTAGGTTCTGCACCTCTGATCTGTAAAGTGACTCGTCATTTGAGTATATACGCCCAATCAGGCACGTGCACACATAGAGCCCAAAGGGTGCTTGAGTGCCTGCCCTTTTGTGCCTCATAAAAAAAGTGTCCTTTTTATGCCACGTTTTATTTTATTTACGGTTGCGTATAATAGACTGCCCTTCCAACTGAAAGATGTCAGGATAGAATCAAAATCAGTGATAAAAGTGTCTTTCAAGGATAAGTGAGCTCCTGCACTGATTATTATAGTTCAATATTCAATATTTGATCACCAAAACCCCCCCAAAAGCATAAAAATGGGGCCCCCGCCCCAAAAAGGGCCCCCAAAAATCGGGCATGCACGCTTCACGCACTCGCTTCGCACGTGCACAGTGCCCTTTTCAGCCTTTGAGCACCTGCCCCTCTAAAGTCCTGTGCACGTTCCTGCGCCCAATGACAGTAGTATCATCAGCGTACTTTACTATCAGATTGTTATCATAGGAAGCAGTACAGTCATGAGTGCAGAGGGAGAGAACAGTAAAGGGCTGAGAATACAGCCTTGTGGCGAACCAGTACTTAAAACAATTTCATCAGACATATTGTTTCCAATCCTGACTCTTTGAGGTCTCAAAATAAAAAAGCAAAAAAATCCATTAATAATAATAATAATAATAATTCATTGTATTTGTAGAGCACTTCTCAGGAAACTGAAGTTGCTGAGACCCAGACACTGAAGGTTGTGGATCAGATTAGATGGAATAAGCGTAAAAAGCAGAGCTATAAATCGATAAAAAAGCATTCTAACATACAGTATGAGTTTCTCTTATCTACGTGTTCATACACAGAAGTCCTAACTGTGGTGGGAAGTCTGTTCCACCATTGTGGAGCGAGGACAGAGAATAGCCTGCTTCTCTTTGATGACACCCCCAGGAGCTCGGATAGGAGTGGGTCTGAGGCGGCCGGAAGGTGCTTCTTTCATTAGCAATGGAGGTTAAACTCAAAGCAGTGGAACATGATCCTCTCCTTGTCACGGGTGGGGCGGTGCAAGAGGACCTCACTCAAGTAAGAAGAAGATGTCTTTATTTGTCATGTTTTTTTTTATTTAGATTTTCTAACACACACGCACGATGGGCGACCCACAGGGACACACACATGCACCGAGTCGCTGATGAAATGTTCTCTGCACCCATCCCGTCATCCTTCCCCCCCAAGGGCGGCCCGGGAGCAGACAAGGGCTGCAGCGTGCGCCGCTCCCAGGGACCAATCCAAGTCCTCCTCCTGTCCGTCTTCGTCAGGGACACGACAGCGTTAGCGATCTGTTGTGCATGTTTTTCTATTGGGTTTATCTTATCGGGAGGGGAAACCCTTGCGAGCACGGGGGGAGAACATGCAAATGTAACGGATATGTGCCGCGATAGTGTGACTACGGCACATAGAAGTGTGTAAAACTCACTCCCCAGAGGCAGATAAACCGAGCGCTTAGGGGGGAATTCCCTTCTTGGCGCAGCGGTTTGCTATACTGGCCCCGGAGCAGACGCTCGGGGTTCGACTCCCACTCGAGGCACGGTCGAATTTCGTGACGGGTACTAGGACGTACCCGTTATACAAACTCCACACAGAAACCTATTTTCGATATTTTATTACCACTAGTTTGAAACAAGACATGTTAAGGAAGCAGAATATTAAAAAAAATCTCAAAATCGAACAAAATATTTGTTTGCCTATTCACCTAGGGAGGCTGTCTCTCCTTAATGAACAAAATATTCAAAACAAACAGTGCGCATAAAAATACACGAAAAAACTAAATCACAGTTACGCACTGTAAAACGGAAAAAGGGTCAACCAAAAAAACTACTACTAAAAATACTCACAAGAACTGAAGGCATGACACATGAAACACTCATGTTTCATGTAACATAGACAATGGACCAGCACAGGAAACAATGAACTCAAATACACAGGAACAAATGACAAACAAGAAACACCTGCAGATGATTACAACTGGAGACACCTGGGAGGGGAAAACACACCGACAAAGAACTACAGGAAGCAAAACAAGGAACTACAACTATGAACGACAAGACAATCAAACACCAGGACAAAACAAGAAGAATACAAAGACTAATACCAAACAGGTGAACCTAATACAAGACAGTAAAACAACTCTAAACTAACAGGGTTACATGAAGGAGAGCAACAGGGAGAAGGGGGGGAGAGAGAGAGAGAGACAGAGAGAGAGAGAGAGAGAGAGAGAGAGAGAGAGAGAGAGAGAGAACACAGAAGGACAGAGAGACAAGGGAGAACACAGAAGGACAGAGAGACAAGGGAGAACACATATACTGACACAGGGGGAGAGGCAGAGCAGGAGAGTCCATGGACAGGCCGAACATTACACACCTCACCTCCTCCTCCCTCTTGTAGCCTATGGGCCTTTTAATTGAAGTCCTCCTGAGGAGATAATGTGTCATGCTGCCATAAAGCCAGTTATACTTGTAGTACAGGTATCAAGATTCAAGATTCAAGAGTTTTATTTGTCACATACATACACTAGACATGCAGTGAAATGTATAGGTGGCCATGCCCGCCTCGATTGTGCAAAAATACAAATAATAAAATAGAATAGATAATAAAATAAAATAGAGTAGTGTTAACAGAATTCGACTATAGGGCGACAATAATGTGGTCAAGAGGCATGGTTTCTATCTTGAGCCTTAACTGGCGTTGTTCCTTTTTATTCACATGGAAAGCAGCAGTAACATACAAGTCTTCTCTCACTGAGAGGCATGGGGGGAGAGAACGAAGTGGGCGTATACCTTTGCTTTTATACTCGCGACAAGGTGGTGTACCTGGGTGGCTCCGCCTAGAGCGTCCTCTAGTGGGAACAGATATATATGCAACTAGACAGTCACTGGTGGAGACAGTTATATACTGTATGCAGGTAAACAGTTACTAGTGTAAACACTAACAGCCATATTAAAGATTCCCGTCTTATACGGAGCTACTGAGAAATCTTGATCCCCAGTTAGACTGGCTGACGCGCCGTTATATTCCTGGTCTCATACCAAACAGTCCTTGTCCCAATGACACAATGCAGGCAGCTTTCTTGGAAAATGATATTTATTTGCTTCACCGTGCAAACAGAATATCCTTGTTTTTTGTTCCTTAAACTGATTAAATGATAATGAATATGATACCTAATTGGATACAAACATTTCGACCTGATACCTGCGTCGTACGTGCGGTCAAAAACCATTGCCTTTTCCGGGTCAAAACTCCTCCTCCTACAGGTGTACGTGACGCTTAAATAAAAGAAGCGCCACCCCCTGGTCACATAAATCCATTGCACTTTAAGTCCATTTTGGCCGTTACAAGCCATATGTACAGTTAGACAGTTACTAACAATCCTACACAGAACCTCTGATCTCAACAAGTAGACATGATACAAAAAAGTAATACGAATAAAATACAATGCTAAGCTTAAGAATAAAGGCAATGAGTAATATATATATTTGCACAGCATTCAGAGAATGCAGCCCTTTGGTTTTTGTGTTTGTAATTTTTATTTCTTAAGAAAAAAAGAGAGAGAAAAAAAGCACTACTTATATAAAGATATATATATATATATATATATATATATATATATATATATATATATATATATATATATATATATATATATATATACAAATATACAGATCTGTTTTTTAAAGTTACCTTTTTGTAGTGTCTTAAGTCTTAAGTCAAGTACCAAGTCAAGACAGATGTTAAGTCAAGTATTTGTGTGTGAGAGAGTGTAAGTGAGGATGTGTGTGTGTGTGTGTGTGCGTGTGTGTGTGTGTGTGTGTGTGTGTGTGTGTGTGTGTGTGTGTGTGTGTGTGTGTGTGTGTGTGTGTGTGTGTGTGTGTGTGTGTGTGTGTGTGTGTGTGTGTGTGTGTGTTTGTGTGTGCTTGTGTGTGGAGAGATCAGTGTTCCGTGTTCAGTGTTCTGATGGCCTGGGGGAAGAAGCTGATTCTGAGTGTCTCTGTCCTGACCGCAGCACCTTGAATAGACTGTTGTTGGGGTGATGAGGGTCCTTCATTATCCTGCAGGCTCTGGATCTGCACCTTCCTATGAATGAATGAATGAATGAATGAATGACAACTTTATTTATCAGATTGCAGAATGGGTACAAGTATTACTATTCTTTGACATCTGTAAGCTTTGCATGTATATAAGCGTATGTATATATTTTCTCCCACCCACCCACCCCCTCCTAATGTACAGTCTCCTCCCCATCATATGTATATATTTTCTGTTAGGATCTCTGGGTAACAGTACTGTATAATTTGCATATCGTATATGTCACAAATGTAACAGTACTAAATGCCTGTATGTCATGTATGTCCCTATGTCATAAATGTCATGTATGTTGTGTATGTCATAAATGTCGACTATGAATTGAAAATGGAGGACCCTGATGTAAACAAGACAAACGTCTTTCTCTGGTCTGCATCCCCTTAACAGTTGTGTGTGTATTGAGCCGTACTGTATTGTACCCATTCTGCAATCTGTTAAATAAAGTTTTCATTCATTCATGCATCCATCCATCCATCCATCCATCCATTCATTCATCATCTTTGGACTTTTTTTATTTTGAAAAAGACCGACCGGAAGTATTGTTGTGGTTGCTGTCGCTAGAGACACAGATAATTACCTTATTTCTCCAATGTCTGCTCGCAAACTGTGAACAGGCACCAAGTAGGCTACAGGGGGAATAATGTAACAACCAGAACACTAAGAGTTGATTCGCTGTGCACCTTTTTATGGCGACATGTTTTTATTGTTCGGGCTTTAGTTTGGGGAGAGTATCAAGTCATGAGAGTAAAGTCCAAGTTAAGTCATATAGGCGTCAACGTCGAGCTGCGTTTTTTTTTTTTTTTTTTATATATTTTGTATTTTGTCAAGTCAAGTCTGAAGTCATTCAATTCGTGACGAGTCCAAGTCATCCGCTACCCCCTCTGTTAAATACCACGGTCTTATATCCATTCCGCCACTTGACACTTCACCTGACACCTCCTCTCTCTGCACCTGTCGCCTCTGCACCTGTCCTCCTCTCGCAGGTTCGAACCCCGGACCCTCCGCCTCCGCTCACGTGACCCCGTATGTTAAAACACCACGGTCTCGTCATCCACCCTGCCACACGAAAACGATCCAATTGGGCGTGTGGCGTGAAGGTATTTAATTTAGGAGTGAGTTTACAGATTTCCACACTGTACATAGCTGTGTTGCACCGCCCCAACAGAGCCACAAGGTGGCAGTGTTGACACAGGCTTCGTATCGGTTCCAAGATGAGAGAAATTAATTCCTCAGACTAAACTTGTTCATGCTGTATCATGTAAACATACAAGTCAGAGTGAAAGGCTTTTTAAAGTAACTTTATTTGTCTCCATCTCAGATTCTCTGACACCACTTTGTATTTTCCTGAATGTTAACCTAAAGCTCCAGATCAACAAATATGTTGTTGTTGTTGTTGTTGTTGTTGTGGCATAAGATACCTTTTTTCCCTATTCTGTTACTCTGTATTATTTCCTTTCATTTTCTGCCATTTGCCATTTTGAAATGTAATGCATTTAACCCTTGTGTGGTGTTCATGTTTTTGTTACTCACTCAATGCCCACGGGTCTTGTGGACCCACAACATTATTGTGATTTTTTTTTAAATAAAGCCATAACAATTTAAAAAAGACTACGTAACAGATGTTAACTGTATATCAATTGCAAGCAATCTAGACAGCATATATGGTTAAAATAGGGACTTTTTGAGGAAATAAAATAACACTATTCTGAATATATATGTGATGATAATCCACTGGGGTTCGTAGGTTATTTGACCACTGCATCACTGACTGAGGTAATATGACCCAATGTGTTGTTGTCACTGTTCAAAGGTGTGACCTTGTTCTGTTTCCTGTGTCACTGTGGTGTTAATAACAGGAACATGCAGAACCCACCTCCCACCCAGAAGCCTGTGATGCACCCCAAGGCAGTCTGAGCCCACCTCCCTCTGAGCAAAGTCATGCACATTATATCAGATTAAAAAGGTGAGCTCAGAACAACTCTTAGTGTTCTGGTTGTTACATTATTCCCCCTGTAGCCTACTTGGTGCCTGTTCACAGTTTGCGAGCAGACATTGGAGAAATAAGGTAGGAACTGTGTCTCTAGCGACAGCAACCACAACAATACTTCCGGTCGGTCTTTTTCAAAATAAAAAAGTCCAAAGATGATGGATGGATGGATGGATGGATGGATGAATGAATGAAAACTTTATTTAACAGATTGCAGAATGGGTACAATACAGTACGGCTCAATACACACAACTGTTAATGGGATGCAGACCAGGGAAAGACGTTTGTCTTGTTTACATCAGGGTCCCCCATTTTCAATTCATAGTCGACATTTATGACATACACAACATACATGACATTTATGACATAGGGACATACAGGCATTTAGTACTGTTACATTTGTGACATATACGATATGCAAATTATACAGTACTGTTACCCAGAGATCCTAACAGAAAATATATACATATGATGGGGAGGAGACTGGAGACCGGGGCACAGTGGATCAAGGAGCACAGTGAATCAGTGGCTATTTATAGAAACTTGTACACAGGAATGCCTTGATGATGTCATCAGTGTGTGCCTCTGGTTAATCCATATCTGAAAATGTGTTTAATTTCCAGGCAACACACTTTTGTGAAGAATTGAAAGGTAATCCCCGTTTTGTACCATCATTTCGGGTTTCTTAAGTGATTCACTGTGCCCCGGTAAAAGGAGGTTGCTTTGTTTGTTGACTAACGGCAATATTAACTCCTCAATTTAACTATTTTTTATTCCAAATATAACTATATATATATATATATATATATATTATATCAATTATAATCAGATTTTTCAACAGTCATGCCGTCTTTTACGTCGCTCTAGATTGACATGCTTCACAATTTTTTTTTACGTCCATCTTCTTTATTGCTCATTTGTGCATATGTAACGGTTGTGACAACGTCACCTCAAACTTCGATGGCCGGAGTGGGAGTCGAACCCCGGTCTCCCACACTGCGGGCAGCAACACAGACCTCTATACCACGAGGTGAATTCACTTCTAAGTACTGGGTCTATGCGTCTTTTGAGGATGTGAGAGTGAGTTTAACCCATAGCACCGCTACTCAGCCCAGCCCTTCACGATACCATCCGTTACACTCACCCTCTCAAACTCACTCCACTCCACCCAAGGCATCCGGGTCAATCGGCACCATTGTAACGGTTGTGACAACGTCACCTCAAACTTCGATGCCCAGAGTGGAAGTCGAACCCCGGTCTCCCACGCCGCAGGCAACAACACAGACCTCTATACCAAGAGGTGAATTCACTACTTCGCAACGTGTCTATCTGTCTTTGAGGATGTGAGAGTGAGTTTAACCCATAGCACCGCTACTCAGCCCAGCCCTTCTTGACTGCGCTTCACGATACCATCCGTTACACATATACGAGTCAGTTCAGGAGCTGTGACCCGTTCACACTGGAATCTGATATTGGCCACGTAAAAAAAATAATAATAATTTATGTGAACAGCCAAACAAAAGAAAATCTATGATTCTTCCTGCTAAGCATAACCTCTTTGAATACTCTTCAGTGATATTTCCTATTAAACTCAAAAAGCCACACTTTACAGAAAAACAAGGTGTTCTGACCCGAGGATCGCCACCAGGAGGACCTGCGCTTTCTTCACGTTTGGGTTCAGGCAGAACCGCACACCGTTGGTGTAGAATAGATGATACTGTTTTAATGAAGAATGGAGATAACTCACATGATTTGACTGGCTCTTCATTCTTTTACATTTACATTTGAGTCATTCAGCTGACGCTTTTATCCAAAGCGACTTACAAGTTCTGTACAACAAGTCAGCAGGAAGGGCACAACTCTGGCAGCTAAGTAACATTGTTCGTCAAACAGTGTTGAACTTGAGTGCATAGTAAAAAAAAAATTTAATGGTAAAATTGTGCATTTATATAACATCTTTTATCCAAAGCGCTTTACAATTTGTTCCTCACATTTGAGCAATTCACTCACACATCCACGGCGGAGGCGACCATGCAAGGTTCCAACCCGCTCATCGGGAGCACTTAGGGGTTAAGTGTCTTGCTCAAGGACACTTCGACACACTGCCTGGGAGGAGCTGGAATCAAACCAGGAACCTCCAGATTACCAGACGACCGCTCTACCACCTCAGCCACTGTCACCCACATAGTGGTATAGACATATTAGCATAGTAGATAGACAAGGTATATTACTTAGTTGCAAAGTACATAATAGTAAAAGACAGTACAAAGGTTAGTATTTTTTTTTAGTTTTTTCATTTCAGAAGTGTGGTTTCAGCTGTTCTGACTGGTGGGACTTCATAATAATAAATAATATAATAAGCTTTATTTGTATAGCACTTTTCATACAGAAGTTGCAGTTCAAAGTGCTTCACAACAGTAATAAATACAGGCATAAGCGAGCATAAAACATATAGAGAGGTAGTAGCAAGGTAAGGTAAATCACAGTGTTTCACATTAGGATCTAGCATCCCAATAGGCCTCTCTGTTTACAGTTTCATTCAGTAATAAAAATAATAATATAGAATAGACAGAGTAAAAAAGTGCGGTTTGATTCAGTTTAAAAATAGGCTAAAGCAGGCAATAAGGCAGACAGACAGACATGCAGAGAGACAGGCAGACAGACAGGCAGGCAAGCAGACAGACAGGCAAGCAGACAGGCAGGCAGGCAGGCAGGCAGGCAGGCAGGCAGGCAGGCAGGCAGGCAGGCAGGCAAGCAGACAGACAGGCAAGCAGACAGGCAGACAGGCAAGCAGGCAGGCAGGCAGGCAGACAGACAGACAGGCAGGCAGGCAGGCAGGCAGGCAGGCAGGCAGGCAGGCAGGCAGGCAGGCAGGCAGGCAGGCAGGCAGGCAGGCAGGCAGACAGGCAATGTGACTTTTCTTAAAAATGTACCATTCCTTTAATACAGCGTTGAAGGTTATTGTATCTCATACAAGGAAGTGGTCTACCATAGAGTCCACATGTTAAACAGATTCTCGTATTGCTCTGTTTTTCCTCTTGCAAAGACTTCCTCTGAATCCTTTGTCAGTGTTGTGCACACACTCTTCATTTGCACATTGTCACGGTTCATTTGAGCTACAGTATAAGTAAAGCCTGTATTTAGTGATTTTACCGTGGCAGTGTTATTTGAAAAAGGTTGCCAGATCTTACACGATCTCCACTTTATCGTTGAGTGGGCTTGGAGGATGCATCTGGATGTCCTGCATCGTCATGGACGCGGAGCGATGTATCTTGTCCCTGACACGGAGACAAAGACAGCGCTGGCGCGGAAGGCCTGGAGTGAAAAAGACGAGAATAGGGCATTTCATTTATGCAAATAACTTACAGCACAGGAGGATGCAGCAACACTAACCCATCCATTATGCATTCCTTGCACACACATCCACATGCACACACTCACTTTAAACATTCAACATTCACAACAGACACTATTTAACACTACACCATATTTATTTATATCTATTTATTACTAAAAGATTTGTACTACATCCCTACCTCATTGTTGCATTTTGTTGTATTTTATTACTTTAGTTTTGTATACTGTAGTTGTTACGAAGGATCAGATTAAACCGAATATATATATTTATTTATGGATATATATTGAATAGTATTTGTATGTCGTTTGATATCCCTTGTATATTCCTTGTACATATGCACGGAATATCCCTTTAGCCTACTATAGCCTATAATAGTTCATTCTCTTATTGGACAAAGGACCAGGCGCCAGGGGACCAGCCCCTGGCGTCAAGTTCAAAGGTACCGACGAGACATGTCCGTACTAGCCCCGGCTCCGCTCAGGGATACGGCTACCGAAATGAGAGTGGCACTATTTGTTCACCGTGCATATAAATATGGCGCAAGTAAATGTAGAAGTCCCTTACCCTTCTTCCCAACTTAGTAACAGAACGTGAAGCCTCACCCACGATACGACGTGCGGTGAAGTATGGCCTGTTTGGCCTTAGAATAGCATTGAGACCTCGTGCGAATTAATAACTGAATTGTCAGAGTTTGGCACTGTACCGTCGAGTGCGATGTATTTCTATCAAGTAATAATAGTCTATCGTGTATGGTGCATCGTGCGGTTGGAGTTCTAAAGTGACCAGCATCTCCAACGCTTCCTCGTGTTATCTAGAGTCTTATCCAGGTTGGGCCGACCACATGGCGCTTTCATCCGAGGAGATCTAGGCGAGGACCGAGGGACATGTACACTGGATTACCTACCCGACGACTGCTGAGCCCTATGCGGCTGGAATATATATTTGCTTTGGTACTGTGATTTGTGGAGCGGATAATCGCCGACGCCTGTGAGTGTTGGATTTACCCCCGAGAGGAGTCAAGTTGAGTCGGCGCTCAGAGAGACTGAGGTCGCCTATCTTCTTCTTCATTGTGGAGCTACAGCCTACAAGAGAACCAAGGTGTATTCATCTACGGATCAAGAGTCTATTGCACTGTCTTCTGTACTTGAAGTCTCCATAGATATCGTTGACCAGACGGTCTACTACCGACGGCTCTCCTACCCCCCCTACCGACTTACAACCGGGAGGACCCCCTCCAGAATATTCCGCTATATCATTAAGTGTACCATAGATATAATTCCCTAAGAGCCAGGTTGTATACTTGCTTCCTGCGTAACCAGAGATTGGACATTCAGTGTTGATTTGCCTACGAGTACTCATTTGCCTTACAAGTGCATTCAAATGATAAATGTAAGATAAATATTCTATGTACCTTTTGCTCCATTAAATATTTGATTATTACCTTTGACTGGAACCGATTTCATTGTGGAAAGTGTTCATCATATTTAGATATCGTGTACTGTATGGCCAGTAGTTAAAGTACATAAAGCGGTAGTGGTTTAATGATACCATACTTATCAATACAGTCAGGGAATTGTACCCCTCAGTTACAATTGGTCCTTCGAGCCGGAGGGTAATTAGTGTAATATTAATATAGTGGTATTAATATTGAAATGGCCTATGATGAACACTCCACGAAACGGTCCTCCTAAAGTAGAACGCCCGCAGCGTAGACGGCAGCCACCTCAGTACTTAGAGGATTACGCTGCCAGTATACTACCTAGCCTTCTACAAACGGTAAACGCGGTAAAAGTAGAAAGTAAAATTATGTCCGACCCTATCAACCAGGATACCCCGACCACAGAGGCCCTAGTGGGTTCTAATGTAACTGACCAAGCTCACGGTGGGGACCAGGAGGGAACTGACACGACTTTACCCCCCGCCAAGACCAAAGAAGTAGTCCCCGGAGAGCTCCGGGAGGAAGACAACCCTCCAGAGATGGAACTCTGCACGGAACAAGATGAGGAGAGCGCCGAGGAGATAGAGCTCCAGGACTCCCCGCAGGAGAACGCATCCCCAACGAGTACTGCCAGGAGCGGATCACCTCAACCAGCGTCTTCCCCCAGCGAGGCGGACAAGATGCTGGCACAGGCGTTCCTCGCCAGCCTAGCAGCCTCCACAGAGTGCGATCGGCTCCAAGCACAGACGCTTAGTGAGCGCGAACATTCTTCCATGGAAAGAGAACGCATTCAAGCGCAGCAACGGAGCGACGAAGAGCGTATACGTCTGGAGATGAGACGCCTTCAGACGGAAGAGAATATGGCAAGAGACCGGGCCGACACCCAGCGTGCCGCTGCCGGTGCCCAAAGAGAAGCAGATCTCACCAAGCGCGAAGCCAAGCGCGACAGACTACAAGCGCAGCTAATGGAGCAGCTGATCGCCAGGGCAACACCCCCTCCCTCCACAAGGGGTTCCAGGGCCTCGTCAAGACACGGGTCAAGGGCACCCTCCCCTAACCGATCAAGCGACCCTGAACTCGACCACCAGAGAGAGCCTATACCCCCCTCCGAACCCCTTCCCCGACCGGTCCCAGTGAGACCCAGCTACAAGGAAGGAACGGCGTACACCGCGGAGAGGCTAAATAGACGACTACAGGATCTAGATGACCTGACAGAGGAAGAAGAGGGAGAGGAGGAGAGTCAAGCCCGACAGCAGCACAGTACTCCACAGGACCAGGAGGTCCAGTACAGCCCAGGCTATACCCCCGCGGCTCTGCGCTACAGACCCCCGACTCTATTCACGGGTGAGCATGACGCACGACCAGTCCCGAGGAATAGCACCTGGACCAGCGGGCCATGGTACCCTGCCGGTACCAGCCCACCGAGAGGCGTAAGAGGAGACTCGCCTAGGAGGCCTCTCTTCCAACACTCACCGATGTGCCAGCCATCCACGGCGTCATACATTGGCACACCGACGTTTCCAGACTTCACCCATGAGAACCGAGCACAGTACACGGAGCTACGGATGTGCTTAGAGACAATGATGGTGGATGTAGCTGATGAACGCCACAAGTATGCTATCCTATTGAAGCACCTGAAAGTGCCCAGAGCGCACAACATAGCGCTAGCTTATGCCACCTCTACGACCCCATACACCGCGGCTCTAGCAGCACTAGACCAAAGATATGGACGTATATGGGATTACGTAATACAAGAGATAAGGCATATTGACCGCCTACCCCCAGCAACAGACAATCGCTCACTAGACGACCTGTCTATCAAAGTACAATCCCTGGTAGGGATGCTGGGGGCGCAACGAGAAAAGGGTATGCACGAACTATACGCAAACTCAAATGTCGAGAGGATTTTAGAGAAGCTGCCGCCCGCCCGACAGGAGCGCTTCAGGCGGCAAAGAGACCACCGTGATCCTAACGGTCCCGAGCCATCCCTCCTAGACCTAGCCGACTTCCTGGCGAGAGAAGTCAGCAGCCTACGGTTGGATACGTTTGTGCGGAGCACACCAAGCTCCAGAGAGGGACCTAGGAGAGCAAACGATGGCCGAAGATTGGTGACTGTCATGCACCAATCAGAATCAGTACCGAGCAGCAAGAACCACAGTACCCCCTCGATGAAAGAGAAGTGGAAGATGGTGTGCCCGTACTGCGAAAAGGAACACTGGTTGTCACAATGTGACCTGTTCAAGAAGATGACCGCTGAAGAAGTGAGTCACTGGATAAAGTCCAACAGGCGCTGTTACCGATGTGCGCGCAGTCACATGGCAGCCGAGTGCCGCCTAAAGAAGAGGTGTAGTCGGTGTGACGGAGCCCACCTAGATGTCCTACACGACAGTAACAGAAGAAAGCCTGCACCATCCAGCAGCACAAAGGCAAGTGTTATGTACATTGACCCCGCTAGCAGCGGGGGCGCCCAGGTGCTCTTAAAGGTGGTCCGCGTAACACTGAGTTACCAAGATAAGGTCATGGACACTTACGCCGTCCTTGATGACGGGTCAGAGAAGACCCTTCTCCTCGTGTCCGCTGCGGCCCAGCTGGGGCTGCGGGGGAGCGAAAACCAGATGACGATTCGGACAATAAGAAGAGATCTAAAGACGATAAAGGGCGAGAATGTCTCCTTCACTATCGCAGCAAGCGGGCAGCCAGAGAGACGGTATAGGACTACTAATGCTTTCACCAGCCAAGAAATAGGACTATCGCAGTACACCTACCCCATCGCCAAGCTGATGGATAAATATGTGCACCTGCGTCAACTACCTATCCCGCTCATAGACGGTGCCACCCCGACCCTGCTGATAGGCTCCGACCATGCAGACCTCATAGTCCCGATAGACCGGGTCCATACAGGACCCAGAGGTTGTCCTGCAGCAGTCGAGACCCGCCTAGGATGGACATTACAAGGCCCCCTCGCCAAGTCTCTTAACCGAACAGCAGCCACTAGCTGCCTCCACTCCAGAGTGACAGAAGAAGACACCACTCTCCTGCAGCATGTCGAGAGGCTATGGACACTAGAGACAATGCCCTTTAAGAACGAAAAGAAAGACATTCGTTCTAAGGAAGATATTTACGCTATAGCCCTCCTCGAGCAAGGGACAAAGAGAGTCACAGTCAACGGAGTGATGAGATACGCAACTCCACTCCTGAGGCGAGAGGGAATGCCCACCTTTCACGCCACAAAAGAAGCGACGGAGCGGTATCTATTGAACACAGAGCGGCGCCTAGCCAAAGACCCCGCTCAAGAGACTGTGTACCGCGCTGAGATTAACAAGCTAATCACAGCGGGACACATAAAGAAAATTAACATTAAAGAGGCCGATCAGACGACCGAATCATGGTACGTGCCGCACCACAAGGTCCACCACAACGGCAAGGATCGTATTGTGTTTAACTGCAGCTACCAGATCGGATCACAAAATCTGAATAAAGAGCTCTTGCCCGGCCCAACACTCGGCCCCTCTCTACTAGGCGTGCTACTACGCTTCCGCCAGGACAAGGTGGCTATCAGCGGCGACATCAAAGGGATGTTCCTGCAGGTGAGACTAGTGGAGGAGGACAAGCCCCTGCTGCGGTTCCTATGGAGAGAGAGGATCGGAGATGAGCACCCAGCCATCTATCAATGGGAAGTCCTCCCTTTCGGAACCACATGCAGCCCATGCTGTGCTACGTTTGCACTACAAAAACACGTCGCAGAGGACCCAGCAGCAGATGAAGAGGTCCGACAAAGTGTGACAAATAGTTTCTACGTGGACAACTGTTTACAAAGCGTCTCGACGCCAGAAGAAGCCGAGGCTCTTCTACTCAAGCTCCGCGCCTCCCTGATCAAAGGCGGCTTTGATCTCAGGCAGTGGGCCAGCAGCGACCCGCAAGTATTGCGCAGCCTCTCCCCCGAGGACAAGGCAGCGAGCAGCGAGACCTGGATGGCGACCATCCCAGGAGAAGCCCAAGAAATGACACTAGGACTAGTCTGGCGCTTCAAAACAGACTCGCTCCATTATAGACACAAACCCCTGACCAAGGAGCAGGGAAGGTCGACGGCAATACCGACCACCAGACGGAGTGTATACAGAACACTCGCCAGACAATATGACCCGTTGGGATGTATTCTACCTTACACCACCAGGGCAAAGATGATTGTAAGAGCGCTATGGGACAAGGACCAGGGCTGGGACGATCCCATACCCGAACACCTTGCATCTACATGGAGAGAGTGGGAGACGGAACTCCGCTCACTCCCAGGTGTTAACATACGCCGCAGCTACTTCCCACCCACAGTGAGGCCAGAGACATGCAAGATGGACCTGCACGTATTCAGCGACGCCTCCGAAGTAGCCTACGGTTCGGTGGCCTACTTGCGTGCCCGAGAGGAGGGAGGAGAAATACATACTGCTTTCATCCTGGCTCGCTCAAGAATAGCCCCACGAAAGCAACAATCTATCCCGCGTCTAGAGCTCTGCGCAGCCCTAGCAGGAGCGCAGCTCGCCACGTTAATCCAACGTGAACGAGTTAACAGAAGTAGCGAGCTGGAGGTATGTGGACACCAAACACAACCCAGCTGACGTCATCACCCGGGGAATGTCCCTGGATGACCTCACCCGTCACAACCTCTACAGTGACGGACCAGAGTTTCTCAAGCTCCCCGAAGAAG
This sequence comes from Notolepis coatsorum, assembly GCF_963971535.1. NCBI lineage: Eukaryota > Metazoa > Chordata > Actinopteri > Aulopiformes > Paralepididae > Notolepis > Notolepis coatsorum. The sequence goes on along the minus strand of NC_140180.1, from coordinate 15,243,733 downwards.
AGTGGCCTACACCCACCCCACGGGAGGCGAGTAAAGAGGAGGCCGAAAACAAGAAACCTATGTTCTGTGGATTGAACACACTCGTCTCCACAGACCCCGACATAGACGATTGCCTCACCCTACAGAGTGCGCAGCTAAAGACATTTCTGTGGCACCACCCAGAGGTTCAGCCCACGACTGACATTTCAGCAGCTGACTACGAAGAAGCAGAACTTCTTCTACTACAACGAGCCCAGAGAGACTCGTTCCCCGATGAGCTAGACTGTCTACAGGGAGCAAAGCCCGTCCCATCAGACAGCAGACTGCTCCACCTAGCCCCCGAGAGCGACGCCCATAGCCTCATCAGAGTGGGTGGTCGTCTGCGGAGAGCCCCAGACTTACCGGATGACGTCAAGTACCCGATAGTCTTGAACAGCCGACACAAGGTCACAGAGCTGATCATAAAGAAATACGACGAGGATGTGCACCACGCAGGGGCAGAGAGAGTCTTCGCGGAGATCAGACGTCGTTATTGGATACTGCAAGGGAGAGAAGCAGTGCGGCGCTTCCAGCGAACCCGTCTAGACTGTCGTAAGTGGCGAGCCCAGCCCAGTATACCCTGGATGGCTGACCTACCTCCCTGTCGTCTCCGACTCGGCGACAAGCCTTTTCACTCCACCGGTATGGACTGTTTCGGCCCGCTGTATATAAAGAAAGGAAGAGGAACCGAGAAGCGGTGGGGTATTGTATTCAAATGCATGACCACCAGAGCGATACATATCGAACTCCTTCCAACCATGAGCACAGACTCATTCCTTATGGCCTTCCGAAGATTCACATCACGGAAAGGAAAACCGTCTACATTATTGTCTGATCACGGGACAAACTTCAAAGGCGGAGAAAGAGAGCTGAGAGAGAGCTTCCAAGCTATGGGCCCAGAACTTAAGACCCACCTCGCTCCATCCCAGATTGACTTCCAGTTTAATCCCCCGAACGCACCTCACTTCGGTGGAACTTGGGAACGAGAAGTACGTTCCATAAAGACAGCCCTGTACGCCGTGCTTGGGGCCCAGACCGTGGCGGAAGAAGTCTTAATGACAGTCCTCACGGAGATCGAGGGAGTATTGTACTCAAAGCCCCTCGGTTACGTCTCAAGTGATGTAGCAGATGTCGACCCAGTCACCCCCAACACACTCTTGATGGTGCGGCTGGACCCCGCGCTACCCCAGACAATGTACAGGCCTGAAGAAGCGAACGGCCGAAGAATGTGGAGGTACAGTCAAGTATTGGCTGACAAGTTTTGGAACAGCTTCCTACTCCACTACCTACCGTCTCTACAGACCCGCCAGAAATGGGTGAAAGAGAGAGACAATTTGACAGAAGGAACAGTCGTCATGATTATCGACCAGTCACTACCCCGAGCTATGTGGCCGGCTGGCCGCGTAAGCAAAGTGATCACCGGTGCCGATGGAAAGGTCCGAGCAGCTGAAGTGCTCGTCCAAGGGCGGACCTACACACGGCCCGTGGCGAGGCTAATAGAACTGCCAAGGCTCCCCGATACTATCGATGACGACCATGACCCCATGACTTTGTGAACTGACTGACCCTCACAGCGGACATTGAGTAGTGGACAGTGCGGTTAATCTGTCTCTGCTTAGCTAATTAGGTGGGACTAATTAGGGGGCGGCTGTTACGAAGGATCAGATTAAACCGAATATATATATTTATTTATGGATATATATTGAATAGTATTTGTAGGTCGTTTGATATCCCTTGTATATTCCTTGTACATATGCACGGAATATCCCTTTAGCCTACTATAGCCTATAATAGTTCATTCTCTTATTGGACAAAGGACCAGGCGCCAGGGGACCAGCCCCTGGCGTCAAGTTCAAAGGTACCGACGAGACATGTCCGTACTAGCCCCGGCTCCGCTCAGGGATACGGCTACCGAAATGAGAGTGGCACTATTTGTTCACCGTGCATATAAATATGGCGCAAGTAAATGTAGAAGTCCCTTACCCTTCTTCCCAACTTAGTAACAGAATGTGAAGCCTCACCCACGATACGACGTGCGGTGAAGTATGGCCTGTTTGGCCTTAGAATAGCATTGAGACCTCGTGCGAATTAATAACTGAATTGTCAGAGTTTGGCACTGTACCGTCGAGTGCGACGTATTTCTATCAAGTAATAATAGTCTATCGTGTATGGTGCATCGTGCGGTTGGAGTTCTAAAGTGACCAGCATCTCCAACGCTTCCTCGTGTTATCTAGAGTCTTATCCAGGTTGGGCCGACCACATGGCGCTTTCATCCGAGGAGATCTAGGCGAGGACCGAGGGACATGTACACTGGATTACCTACCCGACGACTGCTGAGCCCTATGCGGCTGGAATATATATTTGCTTTGGTACTGTGATTTGTGGAGCGGATAATCGCCGACGCCTGTGAGTGTTGGATTTACCCCCGAGAGGAGTCAAGTTGAGTCGGCGCTCAGAGAGACTGAGGTCGCCTATCTTCTTCTTCATTGTGGAGCTACAGCCTACAAGAGAACCAAGGTGTATTCATCTACGGATCAAGAGTCTATTGCACTGTCTTCTGTACTTGAAGTCTCCATAGATATCGTTGACCAGACGGTCTACTACCGACGGCTCTCCTACCCCCCCTACCGGCTTACAACCGGGAGGACCCCCTCCAGAATATCCCGCTATATCATTAAGTGTACCATAGATATAATTCCCTAAGAGCCAGGTTGTATACTTGCTTCCTGCGTAACCAGAGATTGGACATTCAGTGTTGATTTGCCTACGAGTACTCATTTGCCTTACAAGTGCATTCAAATGATAAATGTAAGATAAATATTCTATGTACCTTTTGCTCCATTAAATATTTGATTATTACCTTTGACTGGAACCGATTTCATTGTGGAAAGTGTTCATCATATTTAGATATTGTGTACTGTATGGCCAGTAGTTAAAGTACATAAAGCGGTAGTGGTTTAATGATACCATACTTATCAATACAGTCAGGGAATTGTACCCCTCAGTTACAGTAGTGTTTGGTCTTTATTCTTTTTACTGTTATAAGATTTTATGAAGCACAATCTCAGGGGGCTCATACAGAACCAAGCATTTGTACATGTACCTTATATGTGACAAATAAAACAAAACTTGATTGAAAACTTTATTAACAGATTGCAGATTGGGTACGATACAGTACAGCTCAATACACACAATTGTTAAGGGGATGCAGACCAGAGAAAGACTTTCGTCTTGTTTACATCAGGGTCCCCCATTTTCAATTTATCATAACATTTATGACATACATGACATACAGATAGACAGTACTGCTACATCTAGACATTTACGACATACCAGATTTACAAATACAGTACTGTTTGTGATACAAAAAGGGTCTAAAAAAGAGACGAAGAACTGTAATGTACATGTACCTTATATGTGACAAATAAAACAAAACTTGAAACTTGAAACTTGAAACTTGAGGACCCATGTCCAGTAGACATAGGTCTGAACTTGAGTTGTAGAAAAACTTGTTACTCAAGTTTTTCTGTAGTAGTTAGTAGTCCAGAGGTAGTATTTCCCCAGAAAGTGGTATGGCTTACAAATCCATACGGACCCATAGCCTGAAGCCTTATGTAGTACATGTCACAAATTTCATAATGATCCATTCAGAAATGAGTGATTAGGAGTGATTTTGGTAAACTGTGTACAAAAGAAAAACTGAGTTTTCTTCTATTCATTCGGCTGTTTTTCTCTTCCTGTTTTCGCTCGTTAGTTTTTCACCAGATCTCTGATTCATACAATCCCATGTGGGGTATCATTGGAAAGCCACACTCATTGGCTACAACCCTCCACAATCATTTTCGAGATCGGATCTAGATTGACGGAACTAGAGCCCCAAGAGTCGGGAGTGGTATTTTGGACAAGCCTCAAATACCGGCATGTAACTCGAGAACCGCTGAACGGATTTTGTCGGATTTTGTCGCTATCCACAGGCAACGAATAAGCCTTCAATTCGATATATATATATTGTATTACAAAATATGCACACCCGAGCCACTAGGGGTCGCCAAAGTGCCGGTGGGCAAATTGTCCTAAAAAAGTCGCACATACGGGACCCCGCTTGCTAAGAGTAAGAGGTATCCAAAAAGCAGATATTAGGAATCTAAGAAATAAGCATGTGTTAGCGATGCTAAGGGCTCCACAATAGTGGAACGAACTTCCCACCAGAGTCAGGTCTCAATATCAATCAATATCTGAAAATAAAAAAAAACAAGAAAAAAAAAACGTCTTTTACTATCATGCCCTTTGCTACTATAGATAATCTACCTTGCTGTCTATAGTGCTACATACTATGCTAATATGTCTTTACTACTATGCACTCAAGACTGTAGCACTCAAGTTCAACACTGTTTGACGAACATTGTTACTTAGCGGCCAGAGTTGTACCCTTCCTGCTGACTTGTTGTACAGAAATTGTAAGTCGCTTTGGATAAAAGCGTTCAGCTAAATGACTAAATGTAACACACACACACCATTTACATTTACATTTACATTTAGTCATTTAGCTGACGCTTTTATCCAAAGCGACTTACAAGTTCTGTGCGACAAGACAGCAAGAAGGGTATAACTCTATCAGCTGAGTAACAATGTTCATCAAAGTGTTGTGTGTTACAGTGTAGGTTAGTTTATTAGGACAAGTGCATGACAGTAAGGTTAGTCGGGGTTAGATTTTTTTAATTTTTTTAATTTTTAATTTTTTTTATCATTTCAGATAATGGTTGAAGAAGTGAGTCTTTAGTCGACGGCGAAAGATTGGACGGGATTCGGCTGTCCTAACTGGGATGGGTAGTTCATTCCACCATTGTGGGGCAAGGACTGAGAATAGGCGGCTTCTCTTTGATGACCCTCCCGGAGCTTGGATAGGAGTAGATCTGAGGCGGCCAGAAGATGCAGAGCGTAGGGGTCTTGAGGGTGTGTAGTTAGAGACCATTGACCGGAGGTAGGCGGGAGCGGTTCCCTTTGCCGCACGGTATGCCAGGTCGAGGGCCTTGAAGCGGATACGTGCAGCAATGGGGAGCCAGTGCAGGTCCCTAAGAAGTGGGGTGACACCACACAAACACACCACACATTCTGCACTCTCTCACACACAAACACACCACAGGTCACTTTAAACACATAAGAAAAGGCCACTTTAAAGAAAAGAAAAAAGATAAAAAGAAAAAACATAACTGGATGTTTTTGTATAGTATAGTTAGGATAGCATAGTGATATAGAGTATAACTGTATATTGTATAGTAGTGTAGGCCTACATAGGACTCATTAACTTTTGTATTTTATCTTAGTACTTTTATCATGTCTATTTCATTTCTATTCTATTTTATTCTATTATTATTTGTATTTTTTGCACAATCGAAACGGGCATGGCCACCTTCATTTCACTATATGTCTTGTGTATGTATGTGATGAATAAACCTCTTTAATCTCTTGAAACTTGAAACCACAGGGAAAGAAACAGACACCCTCTACCCCCCCCCCCCCCCCCCCCTCTAAAGACCTCGGATATGGTGTTCAAACTACCCTGTTTCCTCTCCCTGTCCTTGTTAAATATGGTGTTCATGATCAGAACAGCCCACAAACGGGAGGACAGGGGTGCGAGCAACGAAAGGGCTTCACCACCAGAACTCAGTGTGTCTGGTGGGGAGGGATGGGGTCTAGATAGGGTACAATATCCTGCACACCCTGCCCCGCTTTATGTGGAGGTAATGGTAAACTAAGAGATGCACTTTGTGTATGACAGGACAAAGATAATAATAACAACTAGGGGTGTAACGATGCATCGATTAATCGAAATGCATCGATTCTAATGTGACGATTCAACTGCATCGATTTGAAAATGTTAGATTAAAGATGTACAAGATGTACTTTTTTTTTAATGTTTTATTTTGTGTGTGTATTGTTTTTATTGACCTATAGTCCATTCATGCTAAGTGAATCAGTTCCCCCAGCCACATTTGTGTATTCAACATTTTTTGGGGAATTAACTGATAGAAAATGTATCAAAAATGTATAGAATATAATCGAATCGAATTGAATCGAATCGTGGTCAAATGAATAGATTTCATGATGCATTGAATCGTTGCCTGAATAATCGTAATCGAAATTAATCGTTGTGAGGTCGCATCATTACACCCCTAATAACAACCTAGTTATTTTTTCTGAAAGTGTACTTTGTATAATTCTTATGTATTCAGAAAGTATACCGACATTGGTTACTTTAAGATCTGCTGTGGTGCTGACTGACATCCAGACAGACACACAGACAGACAGGTAGATAGACAGACAGACATGCAGGCAGACCGACGGAGAGACAGACAGACATGCAGAGAGACAGACAGACACACAGACATACAGACACACAGACAGACATACAGACACACAGACAGACATACAGACACACAGACAGACAGACACACAGACACACAGAGACTGACATCCAGACACACACACAGACAGACAGGTAGATAGACAGACAGACATGCAGGCAGACCGACGGAGAGACAGACAGACATGCAGAGAGACAGACAGACAGACAGACAGACAGACAGACAGACAGACAGACAGACAGACAGACAGACAGACAGACAGACAGACAGACAGACAGACAGACAGACAGACACACAGACATACAGACACACAGACAGACACACAGACACACACACAGACTGACATCCAGACACACACCCAGACACACACACAGACAGGTAGATAGACAGACAGACATGCAGGCAGACCGACGGAGAGACAGACAGACATGCAGACACACAGACAGACAGACAGACAGGTAGACAGACAGGCAGGCAGACAGACGAGGAGACAGACAGGCAGGTATACAGACAAACAGACAGGCAAGAAGGCAGACAGACAGACAGACATACAGACAGACATTTACATTTACATTTACATTTAGTCATTTAGCTGACGCTTTTATCCAAAGCGACTTACAAGTTCTGTACGACAAGACAGACAAGACAGACAAGACAGACAGACAGACAGACAGACAGACAGACAGACAGACAGACAGACAGACAGACAGACATACAGACAGACAGACAGAAAGAGAGATAGACAGATGGAGAAAGATATGCAGGCAGACAGTCAGGCAGACAGACAGGCAGGCAGATAGTCAGGCAGACAGACAAAGAGACAGGCAAGAAGGCAAACAGACAGACAGACAGACAGACATGCAGAGAGACAGACAGACAGACAAGCAGGCAGACAGACAGGCTCTGCACTCAGCAAGCTTTAATATTTCATACCTGTGAATATTTAATATGTTATATTTATAGTGGATGATAGAGTGGATGCTCATAACGGAGCTACAGTACAACGTGTCCCTCCTGCTCACATGTTGTGATGACGACAGGAACAGAACGTATCTTGAGGTCTCAGTGGTGGAACACAGCGGTCCAAACAACACTCATGGATTATTAGATTATATATTGCATATATTTAGCTTTTAGCATTTCGTTTTTTTTATTTAAAAAAAAATATATCTATATATTTAGATTATATATTAGATTATATTTAGATTATTAGATTATATATTGTAACTATTTATTGTAGGGCAAATATAACTGAGAGGGCATACATACCCTCATCTCGCACTTTGTTGCCCATATGCACATGTCCAGAGTTAACTATATTGTATATTGTTTACACTGCCTTTTTATTCTATTTTAATTTTGACTTCTCCACTACTATAATTCTGTGACCATGTACTACCTGTACCTCCCCTCCCCCCTCCCCATGCTGCTATGATGCCTGAATTTCTCCAACGGGATCAATAAAGGATGATCTTATCTTATCTTATCTTATCTTATCTTATCTTATCTTATCATGGCCAATGAGAACATTTCCTGCTCCTCAATGAGAACATCTCCTGCTCCTCAATGAGAACATCTCCTGCTCCTCAATGCTAACATCTCCTGCTCCTCAATGAGAACATATCCTGCTCCTCAATGAGAACATCTCCTACTCCTCAATGAGAACATATCCTGCTCCTCAATGCTAACATCTCCTGCTCCTCAATGAGAACATATCCTGCTTCTCAATGTTATTTGGGAGATTATCTC
>NC_140180.1:15170601-15230601 GCF_963971535.1 Notolepis coatsorum | reverse complement strand
AATAGACAGTCTCCTCCCCACTGTATGTGTATATATTCTCTCCCCACCGTATGTATATATTCTCTCCCCACCGTATGTATATATTCTCTCCCCACCGTATGTATATTCCTCTCCCACCCCCCCCCACCCCCTCCTAATGTACAGTCTCCTTCCCCATCATATGTATATATTCTCTGTTAGGATCTATGGGTAACAGTACTGTATATTTGCATATCGTATATATGTCACAAATGTAACAGTACTATATACCTCTATGTCATGTATGTCCCTATGCCATAAATGTCATGATGTCATGTATGTTGTGTATGTCATAAATGTCACTATATGAATTGAAAATGGGGGACCCTGATGTAAACAAGACGAAAGTCTTTCTCTGGTCTGCATCCCCTTAACAATTGTGTGTATTGAGCCGTACTGTATTGTACCCATTCTGCAATCTGTTAAATAAAGTTTTCATTCATTCATTCAGTCTGCAACATAGGACTGTATAATCAATAATATATATATAATCAACAAGCAGGTGATTACCTCGAGAACTACTAGGATGTCTGATCACAACGTGTGTCTGACTCTTACCACCTAAACTGCACGGACTACAACGTATGACGTATATCATGCCAGTAAGGGTACCTTATGTATACTGCACCTGTGTATACTGTTTACTTTACTTACTCATAGTATATGTTCAGATTCAGATATATTCAGATTCTAAGTGTTTTATTGACCATATTTATTGTGACGTATAATATAACTGATAGGGCATACTACAGACCCTCATCTGCACCTTTGATTACACTGTTTACTTGCTCATATTCTTATATTCAGAGTTAATTATATTATTTACACTGCTTATTTTTATCTTTACTATAACTTTATTGCCTATATTTATATCTTTCTACTATTAGCCTGTCCATACCTGTACCTCCCCTCCACTATATTGCTATGAAGACAGAATTTCCCCAAGAGGATCAATAAAGCAATATCTTATCCAGGGGCGGACCTAGCACGTTTGGCGCCCTAGGCGAGCTTCACCACTGCGCCCCCCCCCCCCAAATCAAAACATCTTAACAGTTATACAGTAAAGTACTGCACCTTTATTTTTTACAAGCAAGAACAAGAGCTAAGAATAAATGTAAAGGGCACACTAAAGAATGAAAACAAATAAACAACAAGCTAACACACAATAACAACAATAACAAACAATAAAATAATGTGCAAATTTGCTTTAAAAGAAAATTAAGAAGAAATGTAAAGTGCACACTAAATAATTAAAACAAACAACTTAGCTAACAATCAATATTTACATTTACATTTAGTCATTTAGCTGACGCTTTTATCCAAAGCGACTTACAAGTTCTGTATGACAAGCCATCAGGAAGGGCACAACTCTATCAGCTGAGTAACAATGTTCATCAAAGTGTTGAGTGCTACAGTGTAGGTTAGTTTATTAGGACAAGTGCATTACAGTTAGTCTGGTCAGTTTAGGCATAATGGCTGCAAAAAATGCTTAACATTTGAGCCAATGTTTTTCTGTTCATTTAGGGCCTGATAAACAAAAAAATTCAAGGAGCCCAAAAAATTTGCTAGGCGAAGTCCCTGAAACGGCCACGCCCACTTTTTAGGCCTGGCATTTTGTATCTCGGCTCCTGAAGGTCACAGAGAGTTGATTTTGGGCTCAAAAGTTGTGGAAACACCACATTTATATTAGTGTTATGAACAAACATATGCCCTAAAACCTTTACTTTTTCAGATATTTGTGAAAAATCACTGCCATTCCGCCATGCCCGTTTTGGCTACGGCTGAAATTCAAAACCGCTCTGGGTGTATTGCGTATCATGGGAGAAGAGTTTTCTCATTCATACTTTGCTTTTATGGGTGGGCTGCACCTTGAGAAGTTTCTCTGGTCTGTGTTGGCCAGTTGATAAAAGGAACTGGCCTGGATACCATCTTAACCTCAGCTAATCTGAACATCACTGGTCTGACAACTGCTGTATGTGATGTGAATTCCATAAAGAAGGCTAGATACTGCATTCAAATCCTGGCTGTGGTCCTGGCCAATAAGAGAGACGAGGCATTCCAGGCAAAACATCTAGAGGACAACAGTTTGATTTGGAGCAATTGGGTAGCCAATGAAAACAGCCCCATGCTTCACTACTGGACCAATGTCCTTGAAGCAATCAAGAAGGATCTTATCTTCATCAGATACTTTCGGGAGGCCAACTTCACAATGATGGTCAGTGGACTTGAGCAGCTCATTCCTCTTTACTTTGCACTTGATCATACACACTATGCCAGATGGACATCAGTGTTTCTTCAGGATCTCAAAGAGCTCAAATGGAGACACCCAGAGTTGTTCAAGGAATTTCTATCAGGCTCTTTCGCAGTAAACACCAGAGGTAACCGATTTTCGAAGATTGTATGTGATCAAAAGCAGGAGCATAATATAAAGGTCATCAAGTCTGCCACTGGATACGTCGATATCATCAATCGGGAAGATCAGGAATTCTTCAGGAAACTCGAACTTGCCCTACCCGAAATCCAGTGCTACCTAGCTGAGGTCGAAGGTCAAGATCTAGCACACGGACACAAAGAAATGCTGGACTCCTTCAAGGAAATGTTTATCAAGCCACACTCTCAAGGTGTATCAGGGGATCCTTACCAACCCCTTCAACCAAGCTCAGTTCATGAGGTTGAACTCATCCATTCCCTTCCCAGATGTGGTAACTAAAGATGCCAGCCTTGTTTTTACAGTTGGCAAAACACAGCATGACCAGTTTGTGCAAGAGCGATTTGTATATGCTCAGAAGGATGTTAGTGCGAAAATCTCCCGAAATGCCCTGAAACTCCCAAGTTCAGGTGCAAAAGTCCAGCTTGCTAGCCCTGTAATCAAGCCACCTAAAGGAACCTTTGCAAAGCTGAAGGAGGCCTGCAGATCAAGAGAAGAAGAGACAAGGAGGCTCTTTGGTGGTGAATTCACAGGTAAATCTAGTTGATATAATTTCAATGTTTTAGACGCAGGCAACTTTCGTCTTACCAGATTCTCGATACAGTGATGTTCAATTATTCATTTTATAAGTGAATTGATTTGACAGTGCTAATTTAGTTTTGGTAAAACTATTCATTTCAATCACAGGTTTACCAGAAGCCCTGTCAAGAAAGGATGGAGTCTCAAATCCTGAAGGACATCGGAGTACAAGTTCAATCTACAGCCTCAGAGGGACTTGTGATAGATCTATCTGTGCAAGTACGAATCCTGGCGAAGTCTCTCACCAAAGGCATGACATTCCGGGACTTTGTCTTCAAGGTGTTGAACAGCGTTGCCAAGATTAGTCATGAGAAGGGAGCAAATCGTATTGACATTGTGGCTGACCTCTACCAGACTATGAACATTAAGACTGCGACTAGGAATAATCAGGGGTCAGCAGGTAGTTCACAGATGGCCTTCAGCGAGAATGACACCGTGCCGGAATCTAAGCAATTCTTTGAAGGTTTTCTGTCTAATCAAGACAACAAGGTAGCCCTGAATTTAATGTTTGCCAGGATTGCTAAGGAACATGCATGGAACTGGAGCAAGGAGTTCAGCATCACCTACGGCAGGAAGATCCTTGCAAACGTTGGCGAAAATGTTGAGATCCAGCTTTATGACCGCATAGAGATGCTTGAGGAGGCTAACAACCGCATCATTTGCCATGAGATGGACATGCTAAACAAGGGGATCAAGTCAGTTACGGTTAGAACAGTCGACTCCGATGTAGTTGTCATCCTACTAGGGTTCACTACAAAGTTCCTGTCAGTATGTTTTGGTTTTCAACTTCGTCGACTTTGCTGTTCCAGACAAATGCCAGTTCTACTCAATCACAGAAGCACACAAGAAGCTTGGTGGAGATGTGGCTGATGCCATGCCTGTGTTCCATTCTTTCAGTGGCTGTGATTCTGTGAGCGCCTTCTTTGGCCACTCAAAGAATGCTCAATTCAAAGCCTGGATGAACCACAGTAAGTTGACAGAGCTCACTGCTGCATTGAGAGGACTAAGTTGCTGCCCTAGTATTGAGACTGTTAGGAACAGCATGGAAGTGATTGAACCCTGGGTAATGAGCTGGTACAACAAGGCTGGACTGTACGACTGTGCAAGTATAGATGGACTCAGATTCCAGCTGTTCAAGCAGTCAGTTAAAGATGAGCTGCGAGACCTCCCCCAAGACAGGATGCACTTCTACAGCATCTGTTGAGAGATAAAGTCCAGGCAGGATGGCTGTGGGGGAACAGCCTTCTACAACTCCCTTGTCCCCCGGTTGTAGAATGGGGATGGACTACCGATGGGGAGAAACTATTCGTCAAGTGGAGCACAGTTTACGCAGGAGACATATTGTCTCAGGTAACAGGGGTGTGTAGCTGCAGATCTAATAAATGCACCTCATGTTCTTGTGCTGGCAGGGGGATGAAATGTCTCATTTATTGCAAGTGCCTCAGCAAGTGTTTGAATCCTGTGTGATGGGATGTGTGATGTGTTCAAATAAAGTTTTTTTGAGGGCGGCTGGGTGGTGCAGCGGACATTGCGCTCGTCACCAACGCAAGAGACACCGGGTTCGACTCCGGCTGTCGGCGTTGCCTCCGGCTTGGGCCAGCCGTCATACTAACTCAATTGGCAGAGTTAGCGGGTGGAAGTCGATGGGTGGTAATCTGGACATTGTGGACAGCGACTCCTACAGGTCGGTTGGGGACGCCTGCACAGCAGAGACAGGAAATGGCGGGGGTAGTGTGAGCCTCCCACACGTTACACCTCGCCAATGAGAGTCCGTGCTGGCAGGTGAAAAGATGTGACAGGCTGCCTCCTCGTGTATCGGAGGGGACACGTGATGCAAGGCTTCTATCCTCCCTACAACCGGCCAGTGGGGGGCATATGCAAGCAACGTTCAAGACCTGAACGTCAGCAAAACAAAAGAGATGATTGTGAACTTCAGGAGGTCGGGGGTCAAGGACTACAGCCCCCTCAGCATCGACGGGGCACCGGTTGAGAGAGTGAACAGTTTCAAGTACCTCGGAGCCCACATATCCGAGGACTTGACATGGACCACACACATTGACAGTGTTGTGAAGAAGGCACGACAACGCCTCTACTTCCTCAGGCGCCTAAGGAAGTTCCAAGTCAGTCAGAAGATCCTTAGGAACTTCTACTCATGTACAATAGAGAGCATCCTGACTGGCAACATCACCTCCTGGTTTGGGAATAGCACTGCACAAGACCGTAGCAGACTACAAAGAGTGACACGTTCAGCCGAACGCACAATTGGAGGGGGGCTTCCCACCCTCCAGAACATTTACAACAAGCGGTGCAGGGGGAAGGCTAAGAGAATTATTAAGGACTCGAGCCACCCGAACAACTGCCTCTTTGAACTGCTGCGGTCAGGCAAGCGATACCGGAGTCTTAAGGCGAGCACAGAAAGACTCAGAAGAAGCTTCTATCCCCAGGCCATCAGGCTGCTAAACGAACAATAAACACTATGCAACAACCATCAAATGCACACAGCACACACACCCACACGCACACACTCACTTAAACCACACAAACACACTTTATATTTATTGATAAAGGATTTGCACTACAACTCGTACACCTACTGTAAATTGTACCTAAATTGCACCTCATCCCATTTCTGCCTTGCACTATATAGTATTGTATATTAGTACACTGCATAGTATTGTATATTATATGGTAACTCAGTTACGTCTATTCTGCATCGAACATTGTACATATGTCTATACTGAACACTGTGACTAGAGCTGCCGCGATAACCGCATTACCGCGGTATCGCTGTTGCATCACGCTCACCGCAGAGTTAGGCTGAATACCGCGTCACCGCTGTTTTTTATCATAATAATAAAGTTGGCTTGCGGCTTGCGGCTCTGCAGATATACCCTACTCGGTTCCAAGCGACCCTATTGGGTAGAAGTGGTACCAGAAAAGTCATGTGAAACATTGCAGACCACTGACTGGGCAGAAGAGAGACGCGTCACACTTTGTAGCCTCAGTCTGAACAAAAACAGAACGCCGGCGCCGCCATCTTTACTGCCTCGCTAAGGATGCATTTCGTTCAGGATTTGTTTGCGACAGAACCAAGCAATAAACAAAAAAGAATGGATTCACTGTGTATTCTGCCTTATTTATTGATGAAACAAAACCGACATCAACCCAATTTACCACCGAGCGGAGAGTTTAGTGTCACAACAAGATCGCTGATGTGTTAAGTTTGTTGTTGTTAATACTACCGTCAGCCGATATACACGAGAGGTAACGTTAAACCCGGGTTTGCTTGGTAGAATACACAATGAGAGGTAACGTTAGCTTTGGCAGAATAGATGCAACGAGAGTCTGGTTAATGTTGTTATTGATTGATTGATTGATTGATTGAAACTGTGTTAAACTCTGGCTTGCTGCAAGCCCTCGGACATCTATGCCCACGGAGCTTTCAGTGTACACAAGCGAGCGGCCCCGCCTGCATCCACACGGAGACAAACGGAGTAGTACCTGGCTGCAGTGGAAAAGGAACGAAGTACCAGGTGCCTAAAGCGGGTCGAGTCGAGTAGGTACTATGCAGTGGAAAAGCGCCACTAGAGGCAGGCTATAAGAGTAGACTACAAAAAAAAAAAAAAAAATGCATTCAAACTTTATTTTTTTTTTGTGCGCACTGTGCGGTAATAACCGCAGCGGTAGGAAATATTTCGCAAATTCGTGCGGTAAGGAAAATATCAATACCGCGGCAGCTCTAACTGTGACATAATTTTTTTTTACTTCTAATTTACATGCTATACTATGTTATTTTATTTCATACTTATCTTGTCTTGCACAGTCTCTGGAGCGTAACAGTAAGAAGCATTTTGTATAAAAGTATTCTGTACTTCTGTATGACAACTATTAAAGAAACTTGAACTTGAACTTGAATTGGCACAGTGGAATTGGGATGGAAAATAGAAAAAGGTGAGAAAAAGTGGATACAAAAAATAAAGTTTTTTTGGACTTCAAGTGGTTTGCTTTGTTTCTTGGGTGGTTATTGGGGTCCTCATCTTATAACAAAGCCTCAACCTAAACACTAGTATGCCCCATGAGTAGATTTAGAACTTTGGCCCAAACTAACTGCATGGCCTTCATGAGCAGATTTGGCTGAAGTGGCTTGGGCGCTGATCTACTCCTATCCAAGCTCCCGGAGGGTCATCAAAGAGAAGCCGCCTATTCTCAGTCCTTGCCCCACAATGGTGGAATGAACTACCCATCCCAGTTAGGACAGCCGAATCCCGTCCAATCTTTCGCCGTCGACTAAAGACTCACTTCTTCAACCATTATCTGAAATGATAAAAAAAAAAAAAAAAAATCTAACCCCGACTAACCTTAATGTCATGCACTTGTCCTAATAAACTAACCTACACTGTAACACGCAACACTTTGATGAACATTGTTACTCAGCTGATAGAGTTATACCCTTCTTGCTGTCTTGTCGCACAGAACTTGTAAGTCGCTTTGGATAAAAGCGTCAGCTAAATGACTAAATGTAAATGTAAATGTAAATGATCAATTCAGAGAAAAAAAAATAGGTTTTTCATGAATATCTCAAAAAGTTAAGGTTTTAGGGCATATGTTTGTTCATAACACTAATATAAATGTGGTGTTTGTGCAACTTTTGAGCCCAAAATCAACTCTCTGTGACCTCCAGGAGCCGAGATACAAAATGTCAGGTCTAAAAAGTGGGCGTGGCCGTTCAGAGACTTCGCCTACCAAATTTTTTGGGCTCCTTGCTTTTTTTTCTTTATTGGACCCTAAATGAACAGAAAAACATTGGCTCAAATGTTAATCATGATTTGCAGCCTTGACCCCATATTTGCCCCAAACTGACCAGACTAAGTATGGTTGGTTAGTTTTTTTTTTTTTTTTTTTTAATTCAGATAATGGTTGAAGAAGTGCGTCTTTAGTCGACAGCGAATAATAATAATAACAATGACAAACAATAAAATAATGTGCAAATTTGCTTCAAAATAAAATTATGTATTGTAAAATATGTTACACATATAATCAAAATATAATATGCTAAATAAACAAACAAATAAATAAAAATTACAAATTCACTTTGTCTCAACAACTATTTACATTCCACTCCCTATCATCACACTTCAAGGTTAGCCTGTAGCTCCTACTGGTTTCCATTTACAGTGCAATCCTTCTGGCCTTCCTCACTGCAAAGTCATCAATCACATCATCATATGAAATCTGACCACCAACCTCATGGTTAATACTGATTACAGCCAGACCACTGAGGCGTTCTTGAGCCATGGTTGACCTCAGGTATGTTTTCAAGAGTTTTAATTTGGAAAAACTCCTCTCGGCTGAAGCTACTGTTACTGGTAGCGTTGCACTGATCCGCAGAGCAATACACAAGTTGGGATATATTTCTGTGAGCTGCTTTGTGTGTATGAATTTCAACAACTCAAGAGTTGTCATGCTCTTTGATGGCAAGTCAGGTACATTTTCCAACTCCTGAGCCAGCTCCTTCCCATCCAAATCAGATTGCCCTCCATTGTTTAAGGTGTGTACAAGTGCCTCTGCTTGCTTCATCAGCTCTTGGTGTGGCAGGTCTTGGAAGTTGTACAAAATTGCATACCGTTCACCTTGAATTAATGAAAATTTTATTTAACAGATTGCAGAATGGGTACAATACGGTACGGCTCAATACACACAATTGTTAAAGGGGAACTATTTGACTATTTCTTTCACTATTTGGGCAATTTTACACAATTCCTGTGAGTTTATGGAACACATCTGTAAGTAAAAAAATAAATAAAAATCATTGTTTTGTATTTCTAATCAAGTACTCAAAAACAGCATTTTTCTACCTCAAAATTTTAAGCCGTTTTGAGGCTGGGCTCCGCCCATACTCTGAATGCGATTTGAGTGATAGAGAGAGAGAGAGAGAGAGAGAGAGTGAGAGAGCGAGAGAGCAAGAGAGACATTGATGCGCAGGGGTCAAGCGGTCTCTCTTAATGAGTAATACAGGTGGCTGGCAGTTGGCTACAAGCATAGATGGGGCGGGCGTTATTATGCAGATGAGAAACCTCTGACGTCACAGATACGCTACATTTCAGATGACTCACTTGAGTGAGGGACAATATTGTGAGATGAGAATTGGAAGAATGCGCCAAATTGAGAATTAGAGACATAGATCCTATTAATATAAGTCCACATAGTTAGAAAATAATGCTAAACACTAGAAAAGGCCATTTATAAGATAGTTCCCCTATAAGGGGATGCAGACCAGAGAAAGACGTTTGTTTTGTTTACTTCAGGGTCCCCCATTTTCATTTCATAGTGAAGTTTATGACATACACAACATACATGACATCATGACATTTATGGCATAGGGACATACAGGTATATAGTACTGTTACATTTGTGACATAGACGATATGCAAATATACAGTAATGTTACCCATAGATCCTAACAGTGAACATATACATATATACATATGATGGGGTATTGGCATGTTTCTCTTCTTCTTTTCTTCTCTTTTTATACTGCGACCCGGATGGCTTTTGTCTCTTCATAGTTCTCTAACGTTAGTCTTTCTTTCCTCGACGCTCAATTCTATAAACACTTGACCGATACCCATCAATGCACAGCGCTCTAGCATGTTCTGACTGTGAACACCTAAAGCCGAGGCTCAGACCGACCGACCGTTTTAGATTTTTGGCTCATTTCCCCTTATGTTAGATTTTTTTTTCAATGTACAAATAATGGTTGCAGATATAGAGGGGGGCGCCAAAGCTGTGCGCCCCCCTGGGTGGCGCCCTAGGAAACCGCCTATATCGCCTGTAGGAAGCTCCGCCCCTCTTATCTTATCTTATCTGCCCTCTAGTGGTTATGATTACTAACAACAGCTAGGGTGAACGCGTGTAGGGCTGTGTGTGTGTGTGTGTGTGTGTGTGTGTGCGTGTGTGTGTGTGTGTGTGTGTGTGTCTGTGTGTGCGTAGGTTGGTGGAGGGTGATTGTGTGTGTGTGTGTGTGTGTGTGTGTGTGTGCGTAGGTTGGTGGAGGGTGATTGTGAGCGTGCGTGTGTGTGCGTGTGTGTGTGTGTGTGTGTGTGTGTGTGTGTGTGTGTGTGTGTGTGTGTGTGTGTGTGTGTGGTGGACCGGTGACCACTCTCGTTTATATAATCCATCCAATCACTGATAATGGCCTATTTAACAATTAGCCTTCACCCGCATGTGGCTGGAATCAAACTGAATCCTCTGCCTTTGCCCGTAAAATCTGAATCATATCAACAGTCCATGAAAGTATCTGAAATACTTCATCCATGTTGTCATTCATGCGCTTATGGGTGACTATACAGTGGACTGTGTCTTTGTATTCTGCCAGCCCACGCTTTGGCCTGTTGTACCTCCATGTGCTTGTGACTAGGACAGACTTTAATGGGCATCAGTTTAACAAAGAAATGCATGACCTAGATTCAGTATTGGGGAGCTGCTGGTGACTTTATATTTAAAGTAATCTTAGCATTGTATTGTATTTTATCTTTACTTTTTACCATGTCTATTTTATTATCTATTCTATTTTATTCTATTATTATTACATTGTATTTTTGCACAATCGAAGGCGGGCATGGCCACCTTCATTTCACTATATGTATTGTGTGTATGTGACGATTAAACCTCTTGAATCTTGATTTACTGTAGCAGTGTATTAGTGTGTTAGCGTGTTAGTGTGTTAGTGTGTTAGTGTATTAATGTGTTATTGTATTAGTGTGTTAGTGTGTTAGTGTGTTAGTGTGTTAGTGTATTAGTGTGTTATTGTATTAGTGTATTAGTGTGTTATTGTATTAGTGTATTAGTGTATTAGCTACAGCCACTCGTGACTACATGAGCCAGTCTCCCTGTCTTCTGTGTCTATTCGTCTGTGTCTCTCTGTCTCTGTCTCTCTGTCTGTGTCTCTCTGTCTGTGTGTCTCTGTCTGTGTGTCTCTGTCTGTGTCTCTCTGTCTGTGTCTGTCTGTCTGTGTGTCTCTGTCTGTGTCTCTCTGTCTGTGTCTCTCTGTCTGTGTCTCTCCGTCTGTGTCTCTCCGTCTGTGTGTCTCTGTCTGTGTCTCCCTGTCTTCTGTGTCTATTCGTCTGTGTGTCTCTGTCTGTGTCTCTCTGTCTGTGTCTCTCTATCTGTGTCTCTCTGTCTGTGTCTCTCTGTCTGTGTCTCTCTGTCTGTGTGTCTCCATCTGTGTCTCTCTATCTGTGTCTCTCTGTCTGTGTCTCTCTGTCTGTGTCTCTCTGTCTGTGTGTCTCCATCTGTGTCTCTCCGTCTGTGTCTTTATATGCGTTGAATCGAAACGTTAACGTCTGTTGTTTACTCCCCCTGGAATCACTTGGGCAGTTGCCATAGAAACGCCACACAGCCTGGTCGGAGCAGAGCGGCTGGGGGAGAGGTGATTGCATTCAGTGTTTTCACTGAAGAAGAACATACCTCTAAGAAGAAGCACATTCAGTCGCGACAATGACAATCAAGCAGGATATCAAAATCATGATTTATTTATTCATCATTAGTGCACAAATCACTAATATAAAACATTTTGGCAGGTTTGTCTATTTAGTTTGTGTGTGATCACCGGCATACGCTGTTTGTGCACGAGTAAGTACATGCCAATGATGAAACACAACTCGGTCATGATGACAATAATACATCTCTCTCTCCAGTGTCAACATGTACAGGACAAGCGGCCGCGTCTGTCGGCGTCAAATCCTGTGTGGCGTCAACATCGCAGGCGCTGACGCGGAAAGGAGCGAAGCGCTTCATCGAGAGAGACGCCCTCTGTCCTCGCGGCGTCTCTCCCTACATCTCAGCGATGGAGGGAAGCGTGCAGGCTCGCCCGTGGGCCTCTCTCCACGCCGACCGGCAGTCGGAGATCCACTGCGAGATCAGGGAGTGTTTGACGACGACGGGACCCCGCTTGGCGGCCCCCTCCGCGGCACCCCTGTCGGGTACGAGGAGTCCTTGCCGGGGGGGCGGCGGGGGGGAGCGCTCTGGGGACACGTCGGAGACGCCGCCCGGTAACTCGGGGCAGCTGCTCTTGCGCTGGCGGCGCGCGAGGGCCGGGGTGGAGGCGTGGGGGACGCTGTGCGCCCGTCGGGAGCGCGACTGTCCCTCCCACGTGTCCCTGTATCGCCTCATGTCGCCGCCGCCGTCGTCCGCCAAGCCCCGTCCCTCGAGGTCACTCCGGTGTCCGAAGAGATACTCCAGAGGGTCCGAGGCGCCGCGGTGGCGACCGGGCGGGTCCTCCCTCTTCTCCCCTCGGCGCACGTCGTCCTCCGCGCAGGGCGGCTCCGAGGCGCCGGGCGTCCGTGGCGCGCGGTGCGGGGAGTCGTGCTGCTGCTGCTGCTGGCGCGCGCTGATGATGGCGACAGAGGGGGGAGGGGGGTCCCGGGTGGGGAAGGTGGGGTGGGCCAGGTGACAGATGGAGAGGAGGTAGTCCTCCGTGGAGAGGGGCTGGCTGTGGAGGCTGTTGGCCTGGTTCATGTCTCTCATCACCGTGTCCTCGGAGGCCTCTCTGATGGTGGGCAGCTGGGCCCCTCTCTTGGACAGTCTGGAGCGAGGACGCATATCTGGGGGGTAGAAATAAGGGTTGAGTCAGGATGAGGTAAATGATGTACTCACAGTGTTATATCAGTTAGGCTACTGGGTAATGACCAACCACAGTCTGTAATCTCTGGATGACATCAATGTACGAGTTCAATTTTCCATTGAACTCAAACACAGACTCTGGCTGGGTGTCTGGCCACAGTACTGGACCCTGATTGGCAGCAAGCACAAGCCCCGCCCATTCAGATGATGCAGAGCGGTTTGAGGGGGTGGAGTTCAAGCACTTTGAACTGAGAGCAATATTGATTCCAACCTTCGCATCCAGGGTGGATTAGAAGCCGGGGGAATGCTTATTATTACCATGTCCTCGGTAACTCAACTCAATTTAAAGGTTGGACACTTTGAAGAAATCTGGGGATTGACGTTAACACACTTCTAATACTTACACCATATAAAAGAAAATATACAGATATATAATAAAGTGATATATTTGTGATTTTCCATTACCAGCAGCTTTAATCGCACATTTACGTTTGTAATAAAGTGATAGAAAAACATATCCTTAGTAAAGTATCTTAAACCACAAAGGTTATGGTAGTGACCAAAACATTATGGAATTACCGTTGGTATTTCGGATTACACCGTGGTATTATGTAAGTACAAAAGTGCTATGGTAGTACCAAATTATTCATACGATGTTTAGTACCATGGTAGAACTGACGCTCAAACTAAAAAGCTGCGTTCAGTCGAGCGCACATCTCCACCAGGCCGCAGCCACCCATTTTGTTTGATGGAATTCGGATCAGGAGATACACTAATTTGAGTATTGAGCGTTCGGTCTGATGGTGGCGCTAGAGGAAAAAGCCACAGGGTCACCAACATCCATAGGAATCCCCCTTTTGGTGTCTGTGCACAACAAATATGAGACCTATCGGTCTTGGCGTTTTTTTGCGAGATATAACCACAGCCCACAGGCGACGGAAAGACGCAACAGACGCGGCCGATTACATTATCTATAGGCTTCCAATGAGACTTTTTTTTTGCAAGATGAGAATGTAGAATTCCAATTTATTTGACATAGAGATAGAACCTTAAAAAAATAGACACATCCGGACGCACGACATTAATTAGCGCATTAGGGTATAATTAATTGCCGCGTCGGTGACCTCATATAACAGGTAAACCCTTCTCTCGCTCTGTCGTCCACCGTCACACCCCCTCCTTGCTTATTTCGGAGGAGCGGTGCAAATATACCAAAATACAAACAAACCAAAGCAGCAAGCGGAGCGCGCGCGTCATAAATAGAGGGGTATTTTAAACGCCTCCCCAGTGGAGCGGAGCCGCGGCATGTCGGCCTATATTTTCCTATGTGACCCATATTGTTACAACCCTCAGCGTCGCCCCGCGATGTATTCCAGCTCCGACCTCCGTGCCTGAAATAGTCCCCGGGCCAAACCAAAAAAACACCAGCCTCTCCCAGTTTCCTCCAAGGTGCAGCAGCCGTGGCTATATTTAGAACCACACCTTTGGTATATATATACAATTACACACACACACACGCACGCACGCACACACACACACACACACACACACACTGACTACTGTCACCCCCTTTGCACCTTCGGCATGCACGGTTACGAAAGGCTCTCCTGCACAGCTGGCTTTCAGACTCACCTGCTCGCAGATGTTTCCGCCTTTAGTTTCTCTTTCCTCCCCCTGCTTGTGCAGCTGCAGCTGTGTTGACTTTATTTTATTATTATTATTATAATATTATTAATCTCTCCGCAGTTGTGTGCGTCTTCTGCAGATCTGATCTGTGTAGATCTGTGTGTCTTCAACTCTCTCTCTCTCTCTCTCTCTCTCTCTCTCTCTCTCTCTCTCTCTCCGTGGCTCCGTCTGTCTCCTTACACAGGCAGCAGTAGAATGCAGATTTATCTTCTCCTCACATCCCTCCCTCCCAACCTCTTTCTCTCTCTCTCTCTCTCTCTCTCTCTCTCTCTCTCTCTCTCTCTCTCTCCCTCACCCCCCTCTCTCTCTCCCTCGGCCTGCCCTCCTTCCCTGATTCTAAAATTAGACACAACATCCATTTCCTCACCCAGAGCACTATCATTGGCTGTACTGATGGAGAGAAGGGGGGGGGGGGGTTGGGAAAGAGAGAGAGAGAGAGGGAGGGAGAGAGAGAGAATCACACTGAAGGAGAGACAGGAGGAAAAAGATACCTAGAGAGATAAACAAATGACACACAGAGAAGGTGGATGGAGAGAGCGAGAGAGCGAAAAAGAGAAAGAAAGAAAGAGAGATGGGTGGGTGTGTAGGGTGTGTGTTTGTTTGTGTGTGTGTGTGTGTGTTGGGGGGGGGGGGGGGGGGGGGGGGTCAAAGAACCAGGAAGGATTTCTATGAAAGAGTTATTGAGTTGAAAGAGCAGTGTACAGTGTAACAGCCAGCCTACCACGACCTTCACTACGACGCATGGAACAGCCGGTCATGTGCATGAATCGTGAACATGTGAGACGCTCGTGTGTGTGTGTGTGTGTGTGTGTGTGTGTGTGTGCGTGTGCGTGTGCGTGTGCGTGTGCGTGTGCGTGCGTGCGTGCGTGCGTGCGTGCGTGCGTGCGTGCGTGCGTGCGTGCGTGCGTGCGTATTAGTCTCCCGCTGTTATGAGATCATAGGGCCGATTGCCTTAGGACACCTTTTTATGGGAGTCCTAATCTATGACCTAATCACCCGCAAACAGCCTCGCTCTGTTCCTGGTCCCCGGGGTTGTTTCTGCTCATTAACGAGGCTGTGTACTCTGGACACGTTGGGCCTCGTTTATCCAGCAAAACAAATACTATCAAACAGTTTTCCATTTTTACTGGGGGACACGCTATTGAGAATGGGTTTTTACCGACCGAGTTGTATGGATTTGACGACCTGAGATGTTATTTAGGGGGGGGGGGGGGACAACATATTGTAGGTGCCATTTGGCCAGCGTTTGAAGTCTTCAGGTTAACAACAACAAGATGTTCAGAATTGCTAGCTGTGATGTCACAAGGGGGACACGAACAATACATTAGCTTTAGTGAGGCTAATCAATTAGATGTGCCTTTGTGGAGGAGCCAGGAACACTACCCAATGTACTGCCCAGTTTGGACATTTTGTTTTTACTCTTGGATGTGTTGCTACAGCTTATCCACCCAAAATGAAGAGAAGAAACCAGTGCTGGGAAATAAATTATTCTAATTAGATTTAGACTAATTTCTTTGCAGAATAGTTATACAAATATGGTCTGTAGATTCAAGGGGGGGGGGGATATTTGAGCACAGATGTCCTGCAGCTACGCTACACCCGCTCCCGAATGCGTATTTACACGGCAAATATGTTTTTTCAACCGTCATCGGGGGCAAATGGAAAATATAGTGATTTGTTCTAAAACAATTCCCTCCCAATGAGTGAAGATGGTGTTGCATGAGCGTGTGTGTACACATGTGTTTTATTTCTTCGGCTGCTGGTTCTCCAGGATGTGAGTCAGTCACCACAGCGTTTTGACGCAGTCCTCTCTGTGCGTTCAGTAGAAAGTAGTGGTGGGACTGGATACAAAATTTGTATCGAATTAATTCGAGACTTTATAGTTAATTAATCTAAATTAATCACATTTGAGCTGATCACTGACCTGAAGGCAGGCACGCCTGGCTGCAGATGTTTCGATACATTTTCTTTTACCGCCTTTGTATGAACCCTGATGTTGATGACTCGTCGTGACGAATATTGATGACTATTTTAGATATTTTGTGAATCTGTCATCTTTTTTTAAATGTTTTCTTGTAAATTGTTGTATGTTTTTGTCCTCATTAAATGGACTAAAAACTGAAATATTGATAAATGAGACCCCTTGTCTCTGTAATGAACTCGGCGTCCATTTCATCCCTGACGAAACACAACCGCGTTAAGGACCTGTAATGTCACCCTTCACGAAGAGCCGACCCGCCGGTGAAGTGGTCTCATTGGGCGTCATAGTGAGACAAACGACTGACCCGAGGATAGCGTGGCACGCGGCCATTCATCCCGCCGCGTTTCACAATCAATGGGCGTCGGCGAGGGATTCCTACAGGGAGTGGTGTGGACCCTGCCGATATGATACATTGATCGGTGAACAAAGAGACGTCGTGGGTTCAGGTGGAGAGGCGGCGGTCGCTCGCACACCTCGCACGTGTTTCCGGACTCTTATAGTCATCAGGGGCGCGTTGACTAGAAAACACATCACAGCGGTGACCTGGAGAAGTAGTGGAAACACACGCACGCACGCACGCACGCACACACACACACACACACACACACACACACACACACACACACACACACACACACGTGTGACCTATCTAGTATAATCACTGTTGTAGTAGTAGTATAAACCACCTTTGAGCGTCTGGCTCTTCTAGTCTTCAGGCCTGAACTGAACTGGGCCACACAGGTTCTTATCACGGACACGTGTCGCTGACGTGAGTTCCTCCTGAGGTGCCGGCCTCTTGATAAAGGAAGCAAATGTTTCCGTTCGTGCTTTCATTGCCTCATAAAGCTGAATAAGCCAAAGACGACTGGCCCCCTCGGTGGCTGTGCGATGTCACTGCGTCTCGTTTCAACGCGGCGCAGGTCGCTGCTTTTTGCCTTTGCAGGGAGGTAGCGTACGGTGAATGAATGAATGAATGAATGAATTAATGCAAACTTTATTTAACAGATTGCAGAATGGGTACAATACAGTACGGCTCAATACATACAATTGTTAAGGGGATGCAGACCAGAGAAAGACGTTTGTCTTGTTTACATCAGGGTGGTGGGCATGCAATTGGGGTTGATGCCTTTTGTTGGACAGTGTGTGTAGGTGTGTGTGTGTGTGTGTGTGTGTGTGTGTGTGTGTGTGTGTGTGTGTGTGTGTGTGTGTGTGTATGTGGGTGCGTGTATGCATATACATGCATTGTCTGATGTGTTTGACATTTATAATAAAAAACAACAATAATAATACAGAAGAAAACATGGTGGCTAAGAGAAAATGGCAACAAGAAATGTATTTCTTCAAGCAAGATAACTTTGAGTTCTGCCTTACATTCGTGTCGTTCACATTTCATTCTCCAGAAATAAGACCGTTTAAGGACTTTGTGCTGCATGGCTGTGGCCGACCAGAAGAGCTTGTGTGGTAATATGATGCATGTCGAACATCACTGCATGTCAAACATCATCACTGCATGTCGAACATCATCACTGCATGTCAAACATCATCACTGCATGTCAAACATCATCACTGCATGTCAAACATCATCACTGCATGTCAAACATCATCACTGCATGGCAAACATCATCACTGCATTCAAACATCATCACTGCATGTCAAACATCATCACTGCATGTCAAACATCATCACTGCATGTCAAACATCACTGCATGTCAAACATCATCACTGCATGTCAAACATCATCACTGCATGTCAAACATCATCACTGCATGTCAAACATCATCACTGCATGTCAAACATCACTGCATGTCAAACATCATCACTGCATGTCAAACATCATCACTGCATGTCAAACATCATCACTGCATGTCAGACTGAGGTGCTTCTCTTCTCTTCTCAGCTCAGCTCAGTCAGACTGAGGAGTTTCTCAGAAACATTCCTTGATGAAAAAGTTTAATTCCCCCCCACTTAATAATCAACTGACCATAAGCTGTTGGCTAAAGGATGGGTCTGGAAAAGTACTGTGGATGTTATTAGTGTTAGATACGGCCTACTATAGGATGTATTCTACTGTAGGATAACTTCTACTATAGGATGTATTCTACTATAGGATGTATTCTACTGTAGGATATATTCTACTATAGGATATCATGTACTGTAGGATATATTCTACTATAGGATATCATCTACTATAGGATATCATGTACTATAGGATATCATCTACTATAGGACATATTGTACTATTGGATATATTCTACTACAGGATATCTTATATCTCAGAATATATGTAGCTTGAGAAGAAAATTATTTTAGAAATTATTTTGCATACGTGCCTTTTTTTCCCCTTCTTATAATGCGATGGTGCAGAAACCCACCTGATTTACGAGTATGAACTTAGATTTATTTGTATTTTTATATGACTGCAAATAAAATGGAACACTGCTAAAAGTGTAAAATGGAAGATAGATTTAGTGCTTTTCTCTGTTCAGACAAGAATATTCACGTCTCTGTGTGTGTATGTGTGTATGTGTGTACATGTGTATGTGTGTGTATGTGTGTACATGTGTATATGTGTACGTGTGTACGTGTGTACGTGTTGTGGCAATTCCAGGTGTAGGGGTGGCAGAATAAACAACAAACAGACGGGTTGTGTTTCCCAAAATAATACTTTTCTTTATTCTCTAATAAAACAAACAAACATTTCACTCTTCTCCTCACTCTCTCTCTGCCTTCTAATACACTGCACTGTCTTCCGGGTGGCTTCTCCGCTTAGCGGCCTGTCTCCCTGCCCCTGATACGAGAGGGTGAGAGTGTGCTCTTGGGCCCCATTAGGTTCCCCCTCCTCAACACGCGCACCGCGCCGTGAGGTGCGTCTGGAAGCGGACGCCCAAATATGGGCAGCGCCCGCCCAGCCATTGGGCCGTTACATAGCGTCCTTCAATCACCAAGCCCAGTGGTGGCTTGCGGTTGCCACAGTGTGTACGTGTGTATGTGTGTACGTGTGAACGTGTCCGTGTGTATATGTGTATGTGTGTACGTGTGTACGTCTGAACGTGTCCGTGTATGTATGTGTGTATGTGTGTATGTGTGTACGTCTGTATGTGTGTACGTGTGTATGTGTGTACGTGTGTATGTGTGTATGTGTGTACGTGTGAATGCGCGCACGTGTGTATGTGCATCGCCCAACAAAACCACAAGTCCTTTTTAAGTGAAATACTGTGTTTTCAAACGTAATGATGATGAATTGCAGTGTCCACTTAAATCGTTTTCCATCCCAAGGGTTATTTTGAATCATGTGTGTGTATAATTGAATTGGTGGATTCAAATAAGCGTGTGTGTGTGTGTGTGTGTGTGTGTGTGTGTGTGTGTGTGTGTGTGTGTGTGTGTGTGTGTGTGTGTGTGTGTGTGTGTGTGTGTGTGTGTGTGTGTGTGTGTGTGTGTGTGTGTGTGTGTGTGTGTGTGCGTGCGTGTGGTTGTGGGGTTGACGTGCCAGTGCACAGACACTTCCTGTTGGCCTGTGGACAGATGACTCACTCCTGTACATCTCTACTATAAAAAGATTCCTCGCTTTTTATAGAACTCTGATGGAATAGTCTGTCACAGGGAATCACAATTGCTTCAACGTGATTCATGCTGCAAACACACAAATACGCACACACACACACACACACACACACACACACACACACACACACACACACACACACACACACACACACACACACACACACACACACACACACACACACACACACACACACACACACACACACACACGCATACAAACCCATCCAAATTGACACACTCGTGTAACGAGACACCCACCCACTCTAAAGGACACAACAGGAAGTTGTGTAATAAGAGGAAACACTATCTATCGTCTGGTATCTATCATCTGGTATCTATCATCTGGTATCTATCATCTGGTATCTATCGTCTGGTATCTAGGTATCTATCGTCTGGTATCTATCGTCTGGTATCTATCGTCTGGTATCTATCGTCTGGTATCTATCGTCTGGTATCTATCATCTGGTATCTATCGTCTGGTATCTATCATCTGGTATCTATCATCTGGTATCTATCGTCTGGTATCTATCGTCTGGTATCTATCGTCTGGTATCTATCGTCTGGTATCTATCATCTGGTATCTATCGTCTGGTATCTATCGTCTGGTATCTATCGTCTGGTATCTATCGTCTGGTATCTATCATCTGGTATCTATCATCTGGTATCTATCATCTGGTATCTATCGTCTGGTATCTATCATCTGGTATCTATCGTCTGGTATCTATCGTCTGGTATCTATCGTCTGGTATCTATCGTCTGGTATCTATCATCTGGTATCTATCGTCTGGTATCTATCATCTGGTATCTATCGTCTGGTATCTATCGTCTGGTATGTATCATCTGGTATATATCGTCTGGTATCTATCGTCTGGTATCTATCGTCTGGTATCTATCATCTGGTATCTATCATCTGGTATCTATCGCCTGGTATCTATCATCTGGTATCTATCGTCTGGTATCTATCATCTGGTATCTATCGTCTGGTATCTATCGTCTGGTATCTATCATCTGGTATCTATCGTCTGGTATCTATCGTCTGGTATCTATCATCTGGTATCTAGCATCTGGTATCTAGCATCTGGTATCTATCATCTGGTATCTATCGTCTGGTATCTATCATCTGGTATCTATCGTCTGGTATCTATCATCTGGTATCTATCGTCTGGTATCTATCATCTGGTATCTATCGTCTGGTATCTATCATCTGGTATCTATCATCTGG
Source organism: Notolepis coatsorum (assembly GCF_963971535.1). Lineage (NCBI taxonomy): Eukaryota > Metazoa > Chordata > Actinopteri > Aulopiformes > Paralepididae > Notolepis > Notolepis coatsorum. The sequence goes on along the minus strand of NC_140180.1, from coordinate 15,209,502 downwards.
TATCTATCGTCTGGTATCTATCATCTGGTATCTATCATCTGGTATCTATCGTCTGGTATCTATCATCTGGTATCTAGCATCTGGTATCTAGCATCTGGTATCTATCATCTGGTATCTATCGTCTGGTATCTATCATCTGGTATCTATCGTCTGGTATCTATCATCTGGTATCTATCGTCTGGTATCTATCATCTGTCATGCGTGTTAGCAGTGTGGGTGATTTCTTTTTGGATCGGTCTCCCAGCTGGCCCGTTATTCAGGGTCAAAACAGTCTTTATTTGTAGCACACATTGCTATATTGTCATGCAGCGAACACACATACTGTATGCGAGATGGGCGACACACATAGGAACACACAATTCCTCTCTGCGCTTGACCCGTCTGTCGTTCTCCTGGGTTGTAAGCTAATAAACCTTATCAACTGCGTCTACCTTTGTCTGAGTAAATCCTTACTCACATTCACCCACACTCTCACACCCCGTCTAGCTAATTGCACACGTCGGCCCAGAGATAACAAAAATGCACATGTAGTGGAGAGTGGGGTGAGTAGTGCCACTTTTTACTTAAAGTGCCTTTAAAGCAAGGGGATTACAGTAATGCCCCCAACTAAAATGTGTACATATAGTTTAGGATGTTGTGCATCCCTGGGGACAATCACTTTGGATCTTAAATAAACTGTTTCAGAAATATAGCTTTAGAAAAAAAAGTGGTTTTGTGGCACAACTTGCCCCCGGTGCGGGGTAAGTTGTGACATTAGAGAGAATACACTGGGGTAAATTGTGCCATTGATCATTTTACGTAAAACAGATCATTTTAATCTCAAAAGCGGTAAAAGCATCCTGCAGATCTTCATCTCCTTTCCATCTCCTTTCCAGTCTTCCCCTGTTGCACCTCTTTCACTGCTCTTTCCAACTTCTCAAGAGGAGTTGAAACCCTGTCTGTCTTCCGTTTGTATATCTGCGTGGCATGATGGATTTTGGTCTAGAATTAAGAATGTCACATAGTTTTAGTGATCAAATGCAAGAATGCAATGTACATTAACAATAAAATACAATAAAGTAATATATATAGTTAATAAAATAAGTTGGGGCAACTTAACAAAGAGAATATCTGGCACAACTTAACCCAGGCCCTTTGGCACAAATCACCCCAACCTACCATTTTGAAAAAAATGCATCCCCCAGCTGTTTTGAGCTAGCATCATGCTAACTGTATAGACTCATGGTGTAGCTTACTAAAGCACTAAAACATGTGTGAACTGTTTTCAAAGTTGTCTATAATTGTTCAAACACAGCAATCAAAAAACCTTGATCATACAAATTTTACTTTGGAGGGCAAAAAACAGTTTTTTGAACTTAAATGTGCTTAAATGTGCTTACTTCTCAAGCCAGGTGTCTCCCTTCTCTGCAGGTTGAGTGAAATGGATGCCTCTTCAAAAATATGTTGTCACATGACCAACTTCTTCTATGGTTTTCTAGATAACAGGGGTGGAACTACATGCCCCTTGGCACTAATCACCCCACTCTCCCCTACTCTGGCCTTGAAAGAGAAGCCACTGAACCAAGGAGATGCCCGAGCACACTTACAATCTGTCACGACTCACACACTCAATACCCTGTTATCAATAATGATTGTACCAAACAACGTTTAATAATAACTTTGAACTTCAAGATCAATGTCCCTGGTTCTAAAGTAATTCCAAAGTCAATTAACTGCTCTCATGTCTGAAAATACTTTCCACAGCAGGGTATATCTTATCTGCAAAAGCAGGCTTATCACAGCCTAATGGCCCTCTGTGTTTCGTCATCGTCCCCCCTCACGTGTGAGTCTCTGAGGCCACCGGGACGGAGGAGGTGTGGAGGGTTGTTTCAGGGGCTGAAAGAGAAACCATAGGTTGTTGTCTCAACTTATTCTTTTCAAGTGACCTTGTTGCATTGTTGTTGAATTGACTGAACAGGAGCAGGTTCATCTGAAACAGCAGGTCTACATCACTCCTATTTAGTTGAACCTCTTAACATGCGGGCCCTCTTGAGGACGATTTCCCCACTGGCACTTTGGCGACGTCTAGTGGCTCGGGTGTGCATACAATATATATATCAAATTAAAGCCTTATTTGTTGCCTGTCGATAGCCATTTCAGGTGACAAAATCCGTTCAGTGGTTCTCGAGTTACATGCCGATATGTGAGGCGTGTGCCAAAGTACACGGTATTGCACAAATACCACCCCGACTCCCGGGGCTCTACAGTTGCTCCGTCAATCATTTGGCGATCTCGAAAATGATTGGACAAGTTTGTAGCCAATGAGTGTGGCTTTCCAATGATACCCCACCTTGGGATGTCCGAATCAGGGATCTAGGTGAAAAGCCACAAGCAAAAACAGGAAGAGAAAAACCGCAGAATGAATTGAAGTCTATGAGGAAAAGGAAACCAGGAACGCTACGCAGTTTACCAAAATTGCTCCTAATCACTCATTTCTCAACGGACTTTTATGAAATTTGGACATGTACTACACAATACTTCAGGCTATGGACCCAGGGTGTCTTCTCAGCCATACCAATTTTGGGGGAAATACTACTTCTGGACTACTAACTACTACAGAAAAACGTGAGTAACAAGTTTTTCTACTCTATTTTATTAGCACTAAATGTGAATTTTCTTTATTGTATTAGCAACTTCAGAATGTCATCTTTCAAAAGAGACCAGGCTCATGCATGTGCTATAAGGATAAAGTATAGTATTCTGGTTTGCAAAAGAAGTATGCAGTCCTCAAAAACCAAAACTAAAATTACCACTTTTGGGGGCGCCTGTTAAGAGGTACAAACAACGCAGCAGATGCAGAAAAGAATATGTTGAGACAGCTTTACAGTGGAACCCCAGAAAGATGCATATCAACTTAATAACCATTAACCTCTTAAATCTGGCAAACATTTTTTATAATTTTTTTTGGGGGGGACGATTGCATACCCAAAGCCATTTGCGATTTATTATACGTTATACTTATAGCACATGCATGAGTCTGGTCTCTTTTGAAAGGTAACATTCTTAAGTTTCTTAGGAAAAATAACATTGAGTGCTAATGAAATAGAGTAACAGTGTTATGGGAACAGAGGAACGGGACCCAAATAAGAGAGTGAAACAGTCCAACAGTTTAAAACGCTAAAACAAGCGTGTATTTATTTTTACAAAACAGAGACAAATTCAACAATACGAAAAAATGTACAAGGCATACAAACAATGAACGGTGGAAATGTACAGTAGTGTCAGCAGGTCGGGACCTGGGTTATGAGGTGTGTGTTAAAACCAGAAGTATGTGTGATGTAGCAGACTATGTGTGTGTACTTAATATGTAAATAAAGTCTTACCGTGTTGAAAATATGTAGTGGAACATGTGGCCTCGGCCACGCTGGGGCGAAACAATAACTGATTCCCGAGAGGGAAAATAACACGAGGGACTCGGTGAGGCAGGGGGGAGAAAATAACAAGGGAATTAACGGGCGGATGAACGCGACGAGTGCCCGAGACGCCGTCTTCCAAATGTTCCTACAGAACGAACTCGCATTGGCATGCTGGGGGGGGGGGGGGGGGTGCTCCGTGGTGGGAGTTGAGCTGGTCAGACTATAGGTGGTGGCAGAGAGGGGGATAAGAAGGAAGCTGGCTGCTATCCTGGAGAATCCCTCCCACCCCCTCTACGATGAGCTAGTCAAGATGAGAAGCACGTTCAGTCGCAGACTCATACCCCCCCCCCCCCCCCCCCCGACAGTCAACTAACCGCCTCGGCCAGTCCCAGTCCCTCATACCAGCGGCCATCAGGCTCCACAACAGTCACGGACGATCAGGCACGGACGTTGTTTTATTTTTGTGCCATTTATCATTTGCTCCCATCACCCCAATTTAGTCGTTATGCCAATTCCCTTGCTGGTTGTTGCTCCGCCCTACTGTTGGTCTGGTTAGGGTGTAGACCACCACATGCTGCCCTACTGTCAGTCTAAGGAGGGTGTAGACTACCACATGCTGCCCTACTGTTGGTCTGGGGAGGGTGTACACTACCACATGCTGCCCTACTGTTGGTCTGGGGAGGGTGTACACTACCACATGCTGCCCTACTGTCGGTCTGGGGAGGGTGTACACTACCACATGCTGCCCTACTGTCGGTCTGGGGAGGGTGTACACTACCACATGCTGCCCTACTGTCGGTCTGGGGAGGGTGTACACTACCACATGCTGCCCTACTGTCGGTCTGGGGAGGGTGTACACTACCACATGCTGCCCTACTGTCGGTCTGGGGAGGATGTAGACTACCACATGCTGCCCTACTGTCAGTCTGGGGAGGGTGTAGACTACCACATGCTGCCCTACTGTCGGTCTGGGGAGGGTGTAGACTACCACATGCTGCCCTACTGTCAGTCTAAGGAGGGTGTAGACTACCACATGCTGCCCTACTGTTGGTCTGGTTAGGGTGTAGACCACCACATGCTGCCCTACTGTCGGTCTGGGGAGGGTGTAGACTACCACATGCTGCCCTACTGTTGGTCTGGGGAGGGTCTAGACTACCACATGCTGCCCTACTGTCAGTCTAAGGAGGGTGTAGACTACCACATGCTGCCCTACTGTTGGTCTGGTTAGGGTGTAGACCACCACATGCTGCCCTACTGTCGGTCTGGGGAGGGTGTAGACTACCACATGCTGCCCTACTGTCAGTCTAAGGAGGGTGTAGACTACCACATGCTGCCCTACTGTTGGTCTGGTTAGGGTGTAGACCACCACATGCTGCCCTACTGTCGGTCTGGGGAGGGTGTAGACTACCACATGCTGCCCTACTGTTGGTCTGGGGAGGGTGTACACTACCACATGCTGCCCTACTGTCAGTCTGGGGAGGGTGTAGACTACCACATGCTGCCCTACTGTCGGTCTGGGGAGGGTGTAGACTACCACATGCTGCCCTACTGTCGGTCTGGGGAGGGTGTAGACGACCACATGCTTCCCTACTGTCGGTCTGGGGAGGGTGTAGACCACCACATGCTGCCCTACTGTCGGTCTGGGGAGGGTGTAGACTACCACATGCTGCCCTACTGTTGGTCTGGGGAGGGTGTACACTACCACATGCTGCCCTACTGTCAGTCTGGGGAGGGTGTAGACTACCACATGCTGCCCTACTGTCAGTCTGGGGAGGGTGTAGACTACCACATGCTGCCCTACTGTCGGTCTGGGGAGGGTGTAGACTACCACATGCTGCCCTACTGTCGGTCTGGGGAGGGTGTAGACGACCACATGCTTCCCTACTGTCGGTCTGGGGAGGGTGTAGACTACCACATGCTGCCCTACTGTCGGTCTGGGGAGGGTGTACACTACCACATGCTGCCCTACTGTCGGTCTGGGGAGGATGTAGACTACCACATGCTGCCCTACTGTGGGTATGGGGAGGGTGTAGACCACCACATGCTGCCCTACTGTCGGTCTGGGGAGGGTGTAGACCACCACATGCTGCCCTACTGTCGGTCTGGGGAGGGTGTAGACTACCACATGCTGCCCTACTGTCGGTCTGGGGAGGGTGTACACTACCACATGCTGCCCTACTGTCGGTCTGGGGAGGATGTAGACTACCACATGCTGCCCTACTGTCGGTCTGGGGAGGGTGTAGACTACCACATGCTGCCCTACTGTTGGTCTGGGGAGGGTGTACACTACCACATGCTGCCCTACTGTCGGTCTGGGGAGGGTGTAGACTACCACATGCTGCCCTACTGTCGGTCTGGGGAGGGTGTAGACTACCACATGCTGCCCTACTGTCGGTCTGGGGAGGGTGTGTAGACCATGACTGGTAGGTGACTGCTTACCTCTACACTAGCCAGCCGCCGTTTTGTCAGATGCATGCGCAGGTAAAGCTTTTGTGCTTGTTTTCTATCCTCTGGCTTATCCACCAGACAGTGGGGGTCCTCTCCTACACAATTGTTCATCCACAGCTGCATCCAATCACGTATCAATCAGTCAATAATGTCCAAATGTTCCGGACACAGCTGTGAAAGGGACATCCAGCAACACACAGTTCTAGCAGTTCCTTGTTGCATCTGCAGAAGAAGATTACTTCATTGTCATTGTACACAAGGCAATTGGAAATAAAAAAAATTCTGGGAGCAACTCCAGTTTCGGTGATTATGGTGGTTATACTTGAATAGACGGTTCAGAAAGGGCATTCTGTGTATGGTAAAGTTCCTCGACTGTTACACTGTTGCCCTGATGGCTTGACTTGTAGTCGAGGGGAGCGACAGCCACAGAGCCCTGAAAGACACAACTCAAATGTTGTCCAATTCATTGGATGGATATTAGACCGTATTTGTAAACATAGTACATGTATGTAGTATACGTGATGTAGTATGTAGTATCTTTGCCTGGTGGAAGTAGCTGTTCAGTGTTCTTTTGGATGTGGACCTGAGACTGAAGAATGCACAAAGTGGGTGAGGGAGGGATAGAGGGAGAGAGAGAGAGGGGCGAGAGAGAGAGGGGCGAGAGAGAGGGGCGAGGGAGAACACAAGTAAAGTAAAGTGCAAGACAGGACAGAACAGTGAGACAACAATAAGACTGTAAAAAGTGCAGTGGTTGGGGACATGGATACAGTGCAGCACAGAGTTCAAGTCCAGAAGTCCAGCCCTAGAGGGGGGGTGGGGGGGGGGCAGGGGGACACCTGACTCTGCTGAGGGGAAGAAACTCAGTCTATGGCGGGACCTAAGTGTCTTGGGCAGCCGTAGCCGCCTGCCGTGGGGGAGCATGTTAAAGAGGCCGTGACCCAGGTGGGCGGGGTCTGCCATGATCTTCCTCGCCCTCCTCAAGGCCCTGGTGGAGTGTATAGGGACTCGAGGGAGGGAAGGGGGCAGCCGATCACCCTCTCCGCCGAGCGTATCACCCGCTGCAGCTTGGCCTGGTCCCTGACCGTGGCTGCTGGGAACCAGGTGATGATGGAGAGGGTGAGGGTGGACGCCATGATGGAGGTGTAGAACTGGACCATCATGGTCCTCGGCAGCCTGAACTTCCTCAGCTGACGTAGGAAGAACATCCTCTTCCGGGCCTTTTTGTTGAGAGCGATGGTGTTCAGCTCCCATTTTAGGTCCCGGGAGAGTGTCATGCCGAGGAAGCGGCAGGACTCCACAGAGGCGTTAACTCCTAGTCAGTGAAGACACCCAGTGGGCTAGTGTAGACTGCGTGTGTGTGGTGTGTGTATTTTTGTTAATAATAATAATAGATTTTTATTTATATAGCACACTTTAAACTCAGTGAGCTCTCAAGGTGCTTCACAGCAGAAGGAAAACAAAATAAAAAAATAGAATAAAAAGGTTTAGAACAATGAATAAAATAAAATAAAATAAACAAAACATAGGAGCAGATTAAAAAACAGGCCCTATTGGAAGGCAGAGCAAAACAAATGGGTTTTAAGGCTGGCCTTGAAGGCAGCAATGGAGAGTGAGGCCTTGAAGGCAGCAATGGAGACTGAGGCCTTGAAGGCAGCAATGGAGACTGAGGCCTTGATGGACCCCGGCAGCTGATTCCACAGGCGCGGCCCCAGTGCGGAAAAAGCATGCAGCACTGTGTTTTGTATACGTATGTGTGTTTTATATATATGTACGTGTGTGTTTTATGTGTGTGTGTGTGTGTGTGTGTTGGTGAGCTTATTAATTTAACTCACAGATATATCTGGATAGCAGTTTCTGAAATAATCCCAGACCGGGTTGTAAAACAAATGGGTTATGAATAGCATGTTGAATGTTGTAACAGTATAATTGTCGTGGACTACCGTCACCTACCCAACCTCCTCCAATGTACAGTTTCTTCATCAAATGTATATACTCTCTTTTTTAGACTATTTTTGTAAATCTGGTATGTCATAAATGTCTAGATGTAGCAGTACTGTCTATCTGTATGTCATGTATGTCATATATGTTAAGATTAATTGAAAATGGGGGACCCTGATGTAAACAAGACGAAAGTCTTTCTCTGGTCTGCATCCCCTTAACAATTGTGTTATGGTTTGAAACCGACCCCAATAGCACAACACAAGACAGGTATGAGAGTTAGCCAAAAACAGGGCATTATTTATTTAACACAAAAAAGCGGCACTCAGCCTTTACTTACTTACTTACTTACGCCTTTTACCCCGTTTGGGGCATAGGCCGTCAACAAGGGTTCTCCAAGCATCCCGATCCTGAGCCAACCTCTCAAGCTGGCCCCAGGTGTGTCCCATCTTCTTGGCATCATCTTCCAAGTCTCTGCGCCAGGTGTTTCGTGGTCGGCCTCTCTTTCTTTTCCCTTGGGGGTTCCACTCAGCCTTTAAGGGGGTAAAAACATAAAACGTCCATGAACACAAAAAGGCGGCACTGTGCCTTTAACGGGTGAACAGGCTACGGGACCAGGGGCACTGGAGAGGGGGACAGAGACAGAGGCCCGGAGAGGCAGGATAGAGACAGGGACAGAGGCCCGGAGACAACCGAGTAGGGCTCTGCGGCTCGGCTCTGCCAAGGAATCCTCTTCCTCCCGACCAGACGCTGCCCACGGGCAACGCAGCACACAGGGGGTCCGAGGGGAACGGGATGAGAACAAGACATCCTCCCGTGGAGTAATAGGGAGCGATGGCGAGCCTCACCCCAGGAACCAGGACCACGAAGAGGGAGTTGGGAAGTAGCCGGCTTGACGTCTGGAGTGCGAACACTGGAATCCTCCCGTAGAGAATTAGAGAGCGAAGGCGGTGTCCCACTCCAGGAAAACGGCGACAGGTGGTGACGGGGGGCACGTCGTCTCATGCCGGAGACGCGGCCGTAGAACACAGGGGTCCGAGGGGAACGGGGATCACGAAGAGGGAGCTGGGAAGTAGCCGGCTCGACGTCTGGAGTGGGAACACTGGAATCCTCCCGTAGAGTATAAGAGAGCGAAGGCGGTGTCCCACTCCAGGCAAACGGCGACAGGTGGTGATGGCTGGCACGTCGTCTCACGCCGGAGACGCGGCAGGTGATGGTAGCAACAAGAACGACCCGACAAGGAGTGGAGGGTAGTCTGCGATACAAGTACTCTCCCGAGCTGATCGCAAACTCCCAACAGGTGCGTCAAGGTGAGAAACGGCACGCCCCCTCGTTAGGCTGCGTGCAGGAATCCTCACAGTACCCCCCCCCCTCCACGGGAGCCACCTGGCGACCACCCAGGCCCGCAGGGGGAAAAAAATCAGACAGCGGGGCAGGGGAACATGACAGAGCAACAAACAAAAAAAATGGAGGCCATGCTAGCAGGGGAAGCTACACATAAAGTGGGGCTAGCAGAGGGACAGGGTAGCTGCCAGGGCATTACTAGCAACAGGGCCTATGCTAGCTGCAACACATACATCAGCATAGAGGCTGCGCTAGCTGCCGGAGCTAAGCTAGCAGACAGGCTGGACTAGCATAAGAACACATGGGGTTAGCTGCAGGGGCTGTCTCACATACACTGTCTGTGCCGGCTGGGGTCGTCGACTGGTCGGGTCGTCCTGTTATGGTTTGAAACCGACCCCAATAGCACAATACAAGACAGGTATGAGAGTTAGCCAAAAACAGGGCATTATTTATTTAACACAAAAAAGCGGCACTCAGCCTTTAAGGGGGTAAAAACATAAAACGTCCATGAACACAAAAAGGCGGCACTGTGCCTTTAACGGGCGAACAGGCTACGGGACCAGGGGCACTGGAGAGGGGGACAGAGACAGAGGCCCGGAGAGGCGGGCTAGAGACAGGGACAGAGGCCCGGAGACAGGGGGGCTGGAGACGGGGGCAGGGACCCGGTGAGGGGGGCTGGGGACGGGGACAGGAATCCAACGGCGGAGGCCGGGCACCGGGACAGGGGCCCGGTGAGGAGGCCCGGAACAAAGGGGCGAACAGGCTGGGAAAAAGTAACGGGGATCCTCTTCGTCCCTACAACCGAGTAGGGCTCTGCGGCTCGGCTCTGCCAAGGAATCCTCTTCCTCCCGACCAGACGCTGCCCACGGGCAACGCAGCACACAGGGGGTCCGAGGGGAACGGGATGAGAACAAGACATCCTCCCGTGGAGTAATAGGGAGCGATGGCGAGCCTCACCCCAGGAACCAGGACCACGAAGAGGGAGTTGGGAATTAGCCGGCTTGACGTCTGGAGTGGGAACACTGGAATCCTCCCGTAGAGTATTAGTGAGCGAAGGCGGTGTCCCACTCCAGGAAAACGGCGACAGGTGGTGACGGGGGGCACGTCGTCTCACGCCGGAGACGCGGCCGTAGAACACAGGGGTCCGAGGGGAACGGGGATCACGAAGAGGGAGCTGGGAAGTAGCCGGCTCGACGTCTGGAGTGGGAACACTGGAATCCTCCCGTAGAGTATAAGAGAGCGAAGGCGGTGTCCCACTCCAGGCAAACGGCGACAGGTGGTGATGGCTGGCACGTCGTCTCACGCCGGAGACGCGGCAGGTGATGGTAGCAACAAGAACGACCCGACAAGGAGTGGAGGGGAGTCTGCGATACAAATACTCTCCCGAGCTGATCGCAAACTCCCAACAGGTGCGTCAAGGTGAGAAACGGCACGCCCCCTCGTTAGGCTGCGTGCAGGAATCCTCACAAATTGTGTGTATTGAGCTGTACTGTATTGTACCCATTCTGCAATTTTCAATCAATCAATCAACCAATCAATCAATCAATCAATCAATTTGTGGTTCTCGGTAGGTTTATTGGCAGCAAGCAGGTTCACAGCAAGAGCAGAGTTACACGTTCCTCCCTAGACAGTTACATTTCTGTTCTGTCCCTCTCAATGATAATACAGGCTCTTATATCTGATTATTTGACCCCCGTTTTCGTCGAGATGGTCCACATACACAGAAAGACAAAGGAACCATCTGATTAGGTTTCAAGTTCATTCATCTTTGGGGTGTGGAGTTTCTGTCACTCAAATGTTAATTACATTAGAACTGGTGTGTGGGTGTGTCACCTCCTGGCAGTGTCTCAGTGTGGGTGTGTGTGTCTGTGTGTGTGTGTGTGTGTGTGTGTGTGTGTGTGTGTGTGTGTGTGTGTGTGTGTGTGTGTCCCTGTGTGTGTGTATATGAAAATGTGTAGTTATGAATATGTGAATGTGTCTATATGTGTGATGTGTAGAGTGAGAGTGAGAGTGTGTTTGTGTGTGTGTTTTGTGTGTGTGTGTGTGTGTGTGTGTGTGTGTGTGTGTGTGTGTGTGTTAATAAGATAAGATAAGATAATGCTTTATTGATCCCCTAGGGCCTAGGGCCTAGGGGAAATTCGGGTGTTAAAGCAGCATGGGGGGGGGGGGGGGGGGGGGTACAGGGTGGGGGATGCATAGATTCACAGTACAATACAATATAGTAATATAAAATGTAATAATAATAATAATAATAATAATAATAATAATAATAATAATAATAATAATAATAATAATAATAATAATAATAATAATAATAATAATAATAATAATAAATAATAATAAAGTAATATAAAGAGTAAAATAAATAAAGTAATATAAAATATAAAATATAAAATAGTCATATATGATCTTGGTGGTTGGTTTTGGTTGGCTTTGGTTTTGGTCTGTGTGGGGGTTCTCCCCGGTGAGTCTGTTGTGAGAGAGCTTCTGTGCTTTTGTTTATATTATAATTTACTAGATGATTTCTTCAGTCACCCCAGTTACATTGACTCTAGATGTCTCCAGCCTCTCAGACGTCTCAAATACACATGTCAATTTTATTTATCCAGCTAGTTTTAACTTAATATTAAATCAATTGGCCCTATGAATCAAATTGTTACGTCAGTATCAACAGACAGTCAAGAGACAAAAAATAAATCCCATTTACGCCTGTATGTAATTAGTAAAGCACTCAAAACACAATTACTGCAGACCCGCATGTTGTTGTTCTTGTAACAAGAACCTTGACAAACGGAGGACTAATACAGAAATCCATACAGGCTCCATCACACTGTCTAACTAATACCAGTTTGAAAGGAGAAGGGAGGACAGCAGAATCAAATCAAATCAAATGGCCCGACAACACACGTTAATGTCCCCATGGGCCGGACACGTATTCTTTAAACAAGTCAAGAAGAAACATCACAATAGGTCAAGAACAAAACAAAAACACCATAAAGTCCAAAAAAAGTCAAATAAATAAAATAAATGAATGCAACACTCCCAGACATACCCCACGCGAAGGTAAGGAAAGACTCACTAAAACCTAGCAATAGGAAAAAATTCACCACAGGCAATATGGAGGAGAGAAACCTTAGAAGGGCCGCTCAAGGGGGGGGGATCTCCCTTCTTAGATGTCAGTGATAGTAGTGTTGCAATGAAACAGGCGAAACAGTTGGTAAGCATGCACTCATGTGTGTAATGAAACACAGTGCAGCACACAGTCCCTGAACCAGAGGCTGAACTCTCCGCCCCAGAGTGTGAATTTAAAATACAGCACAAGGTGACTTTCTTTTCTCCTTCTTTTTTTAGGGTCAGCGTACCACCTGATCACCCCTGCTCAGCGTCGGTAGGTCAGGGTACCACCTGATCACCCCTGCTCAGCGTCGGTAGGTCAGGGTACCATCTGATCAACCCTCCTCAGTGTCGGTAGGTCAGGGTACCACCTGATCACCCCTGCTCAGCGTCGGTAGGTCAGGGTACCATCTGATCACCCCTCCTCAGTGTCGGTAGGTCAGGGTACCATCTGATCACCCCTCCTCAGTGTCGGTAGGTCAGGGTACCACCTGATCACCCCTCCTCAGTGTCGGTAGGTCAGGGTACCATCTGATCACCCTGCTCAGCGTCGGTAGGTCAGGGTACCACCTGATCACCCTGCTCAGTGTCGGTAGGTCAGGGTACCACCTGATCACCCCTCCTCAGTGTCGGTAGGTCAGGGTACCATCTGATCACCCTGCTCAGCGTCGGTAGGTCAGGGTACCATCTGATCACCCCTCCTCAGTGTCGGTAGGTCAGGGTACCATCTGATCACCCCCTGCTCAGCGTCGGTAGGTCAGGGTACCATCTGATCACCCTGCTCAGTGTCGGTAGGTCAGGGTACCACCTGATCACCCTGCTCAGTGTCGGTAGGTCAGGGTACCACCTGATCACCCCCTGCTCAGTGTCGGTAGGTCAGGGTACCACCTGATCACCCCCTGCTCAGTGTCGGTAGGTCAGGGTACCACCTGATCACCCCCTGCTCAGTGTCGGTAGGTCAGGGTACCACCTGATCACCCCCTGCTCAGTGTCGGTAGGTCAGGGTACCACCTGATCACCCCCTGCTCAGCGTCGGTAGGTCAGGGTACCATCTGATCACCCCTGCTCAGCGTCGGTAGGTCAGGGTACCACCTGATCACCCTGCTCAGTGTCGGTAGGTCAGGGTACCACCTGATCACCCCCTGCTCAGCGTCGGTAGGTCAGGGTACCACCTGATCACCCTGCTCAGCGTCGGTACACTGTAAAAGATTTATGTTTTTTCACAAGAAATTCACTGTATTATTTTACAGATTACTTTAGTTTTTCTACTTTAAGTGTAAATGCCATAAAAATACAGTAAATTACATTTAATCAAAATATTAACCATTAAATAGAGGTTGTAATCTGTAAATGTATTTGATTTGACTGTAATTTGACAGTCAAGGTGACTTTTCTACCTGCATTCACTGCTGTGTGATTTTCAGGTCCCTGAAACGTTAAAACAATGAGGCGCTACCCTGACCTACACTAAGAAAAAAAGCTGCAAGAAAAACGGTAGATGCCTGGCATCAATGGTTGCCAAATACTTACTGTCAAATTACAGTCAAATCAAATACATTTACAAATTTACAACCTCTATTGAATGGTTAATATTTTGATAAAATGTAATTTACTGTATTTTTATGGCATTTACACTTAAAGTAGAAAAACGAAAGTAATCTGTAAAATAATACAGTGAATTTCCTGTGAAAAAACATAAATCTTTTACAGTGTACCGACGCTGAGCAGGGGGTGATCAGGTGGTACCCTGACCTACCGACGCTGAGCAGGGTGATCAGGTGGTACCCTGACCTACCGACGCTGAGCAGGGTGATCAGGTGGTACGCTGACCTACCGACGCTGAGCAGGGTGATCAGGTGGTACCCTGACCTACCGACACTGAGCAGGGTGATCAGGTGGTACCCTGACCTACCGACACTGAGCAGGGGGTGATCAGGTGGTACCCTGACCTACCGACACTGAGCAGGGTGATCAGGTGGTACCCTGACCTACCGACGCTGAGCAGGGGGTGATCAGGTGGTACCCTGACCTACCGACACTGAGCAGGGGTGATCAGATGGTACCCTGACCTACCGACACTGAGCAGGGGGTGATCAGGTGGTACCCTGACCTACCGACACTGAGCAGGGGTGATCAGGTGGTACCCTCACCTACCGACACTGAGCAGGGGGTGATCAGGTGGTACCCTGACCTACCGACACTGAGCAGGGTGATCAGGTGGTACCCTGACCTACCGACACTGAGCAGGGGTGATCAGGTGGTACCCTGACCTACCGACACTGAGCAGGGTGATCAGGTGGTACGCTGACCTACCGACGCTGAGCAGGGGTGATCAGGTGGTACGCTGACCTACCGACGCTGAGCAGGACGCCCCAAATGGCGGCACGCACAAACCAAAATAACAATGAAGGGAAAAAAAGGAAACAAAAACTGGGGGGGAAAAAACGACTAAATCCTAAAAAACGCAAATAAAACGATCGTCCGCACGTGCCAACACACACTGGTTAATAGTTGCCACAGGGCTAAACATGCACTCAGTCAAAGGCCTGTGATTACACAATGGCATGCACAAACACCCAGCCCGGTGAGTGATTATTTACAGGGCGCACGTGATGCTGCTGCTACGGCCATGAACCACCGTGTCTCGAGCGAGCAGACGATGGGGGCGGACAAGGAAACACACAAGGAACTAATCTAAGAAAACGTGTATAGGGGCAGGAATACATGGAGACAGGACAATAAAACTAGTGATATGCAAGCTGGTCCTGCAAGAGACACCAGATACACACCAGATACATACTAGATACACACTAGATACACACCAGAGACACACTAGAGACACACTAGAGACCCACCAGAGACACACTAGAGACACACTAGAGACACACTAGAGACACACCAGATACACACCAGAGACACACTAGAGACACACTAGAGACACACCAGATACACACTAGAGACACACTAGAGACACACTAGAGACACACTAGAGACATACTAGAGACACACCAGAGACACACTAGAGACACACCAGAGACAAACCAGAGACACACTAGAGACAGAGACAGACCAGATACACACCAGAGACACACTAGAGACACACTAGAGACACACTAGAGACAGAGCCACACTAGAGACACACTAGAGACACACTAGAGACAGACTAGAGACACACTAGAGACACATTAGAGACACACTAGAGACAGAGACACACTAGAGACACACTAGAGACACACTAGAGACAGACTAGAGACACACTAGAGACACATTAGAAACACACTAGAGACAGAGACACACTAGAGACACACTAGAGACACACTAGAGACACACTAGAGACAGAGACACACTAGAGACACACCAGATACACACCAGAGACACACTAGAGACACACTAGAGACACACTAGAGACAGAGACACACTAGAGACACACCAGATACACACTAGAGACAGAGACACACTAGAGACACACTAGAGACAGAGACACACTAGAGACACACTAGAGACACACTAGAGACACACTAGAGACACACTAGAGACAGAAACACACTAGATACACACTAGAGACACACTAGAGACACACTAGAGACACACTAGAGACACACCAGAAACACACTAGAGACACACTAGAGACACACTAGATACACACCGGAGACACACTAGAGACACACTAGAGACACACCAGAAACACACTAGAGACACACTAGAGACAGAGACTCACTAGAGACACACCAGAAACACACTAGAGACAGACTAGAGACACACTAGAGACAGACTAGAGACACACTAGAGACACATTAGAGACACACTAGAGACAGAGACACACTAGAGACACACTAGAGACACACCAGATACACACCAGAGACACACTAGAGACACACTAGAGACACACTAGAGACAGAGACACACTAGAGACACACTAGAGACACACTAGAGACAGAGACACACTAGAGACACACTAGAGACACACTAGAGACACACTAGAGACACACTAGAGACACACCAGAAACACACTAGATACACACTAGAGACACACTAGAGACACACTAGAGACACACTAGAGACACACCAGAAACACACTAGAGACACACTAGAGACACACTAGAGACACACTAGATACACACCGGAGACACACTAGAGACACACTAGAGACACACTAGAGACACACTAGATACACACCGGAGACACACTAGAGACACACTAGAGACACACTAGAGACACACTAGAGACAGAGACACACCAGAAACACACTAGAGACACACTAGAGACAGAGACACACTAGAGACACACTAGAGACACACTAGAGACACACTAGAGACAGAGACACACTAGAGACACACCAGAAACACACTAGAGACAGAGATACACTAGAGACACACTAGAGACAGAGACACACTAGAGACACACTAGAGACACACCAGAGACACACTAGAGACACACTAGAGACACACTAGAGACACACTAGAGACAGAGATACACTAGAGACACACTAGAGACACACTAGAGACACACTAGAAACACACCAGAGACACACTAGAGACACACCAGAAACACACTAGATACACACCAGAAACACACTAGATACACACTAGAGACACACTAGAGACACACTAGAGACACACTAGAGACACAACAGAGACACACTAGAGACAGAGACACACTAGAGACACACTAGAGACAGAGACACACTAGAGACACACTAGAGACACACTAGAGACAGAGACACACTAGAGACACACTAGAGACAGAGACACACTAGAGACACACTAGAGACACACTAGAGACAGAGACACACTAGAGACACACTAGAGACACACTAGAAACACACTAGAGACAGAGACACACTAGAGACACACCAGAGACACACTAGAGACAGAGACACACTAGAGACACATTAGAGACACACTAGAGACAGAGACACACTAGAGACACACTAGAGACACACTAGAAACGCACCAGAGACACACTAGAGACAGAGACACACTAGAGACACATCAGAGCTGGGGAAATAAGCCACAAAGGCACTTCCTAATAACGAGTTTATACAAAGAACTTAAATGTGTTGAAAAACAATAAACCTCTACTAAGGAAGTTCATAGGTTGTACTGGACAGGTAGAGGATGAGAGTTGGCTGAAAGGTGGAGGAGAAGTGGAAGGCAGCATGTAGTTGGTCAGAGAGCGTAGGCCGTTAAGGTGGGGGAAAGGTGGAGGAGAAGTGCAAGGCAGCATGTAGCTGGTCAGAGAGCGTAGGCCGTTAAGGTGGGGGAAAGGTGGAGGAGAAGTGCAAGGCAGCATGTAGCTGGTCAGAGAGCGTAGGCCGTTAAGGTGGGCGAAAGGTGGAGGAGAAGTGCAAGGCAGCATGTAGCTGGTCAGAGAGCGTAGGCCGTTAAGGTGGGGGAAAGGTGGAGGAGAAGTGCAAGGCAGCATGTAGCTGGTCAGAGAGCGTAGGCCGTTAAGGTGGGGGAAAGGTGGAGGAGAAGTGGAAGGCAGCATGTAGCTGGTCAGAGAGCGTAGGCCGTTAAGGTGGGGGAAAGGTGGAGGAGAAGTGCAAGGCAGCATGTAGCTGGTCAGAGAGCGTAGGCAGTTAAGGTGGGGGAAAGGTGGAGGAGAAGTGGAAGGCAGCATGTAGCTGGTCAGAGAGCGTAGGCCGTTAAGGTGGGGGAAAGGTGGAGGAGAAGTGGAAGGCAGCATGTAGCTTGTCAGAGAGCGTAGGCCGTTAAGGTGGGGGAAAGGTGGAGGAGAAGTGGAAGGCAGCATGTAGCTGGTCAGAGAGCGTAGGCCGTTAAGGTGGGGGAAAGGTGGAGGAGAAGTGGAAGGCAGCATGTAGCTGGTCAGAGAGCGTAGGCCGTTAAGGTGGGGGAAAGGTGGAGGAGAAGTGGAAGGCAGCATGTAGCTGGTCAGAGAGCGTAGGCCGTTAAGGTGGGGGAAAGGTGGAGGAGAAGTGCAAGGCAGCATGTAGCTGGTCAGAGAGCGTAGGCCGTTAAGGTGGGGGAAAGGTGGAGAATTGGATGACAGACAGACACTGAATGCAAGGAAACTATAAAAGAAGGAAGGGTCATCATGTCGGTGTGTAGCGCGTGAATGCACATCGGTGCCAAGTGTGGAAACTCTCTCAGTTCTGCCGACATTGAGTTAATATAATAATAATACTAATAATAACTGGACTTTGAAAAATTCTTTATTCGTCATGCAGTGACACACACATGCGACGGGCGGCACACACACATGCAATTATTTTTTGGGTCGCCGATGAGATTGATTGATTGATTGATTGATTGAAAATGTTATTAACAGATTGCAGAATGGGTACAATACAGTACAGCTCAATACACACAATTGTTAAGGGGATGCAGACCAGAGAAATACTTTTGTCTTGTTTACATCAGGGTCCCCCATTTTCAATTCATCATAACATATATGACATACATGACATACAAATAGACAATACTGCTACATCTATACATTTATGACATACCAGATTTCCAAATACAGTATTGTTTGTGATACAAAAATAATCTAAAAAAGAGAGTATATACATTTGACGAAGAAACTGTACATTGGAGGAGGTTGGGTAGGTGGGGTGGAGGGGGGGGGTGGGAAACTGTACATTGGAGGTGGTTGGGTGGGTGGGGTGGGGGGGGGGGGGGATAACTGTACATTGGATTATCGACGAAACCTTACTTGGTCCCAAGAAGAGGGTCTCGTGTATTATTGGATTAGGACATTTACTGTATTGGAGGGGGTTGGGTTAGGACATTTACAGGGGCCAGTTTCGAATTGCAGCCTCCCGTAGGTGCTCTTTGAGAGTGGTTTTGAAAGTGGGTAGTGATTTACATTCCTTTACAGCTGTGGGTAGGGCATTCCACATTGATGTGGCTTAATTGCGAAACGTGTTTAGTCCCTACCTTGTTTGAGCCGAATCTGGGTTTAACATGATTTGTGGAGCTCCCTCTGGTGTTGTGGTCATGGTATTCACTGACCTTTGGGAAGTATTTTGACATGTACATGGGTACCTTAGTTGTGTAGATTGAGTCTCTGCGCTTGACCCATCCCGTCGTCCTTCCCCCCCAAGGGCAGCTGGGAGCAGACACTGGCTGCGGTGTGGGGCCGCGCCCCGGGGACCAATCCAAGTGCTCCTGTCCGTCTTCGTCAGGGACGCAACAGCATTAGCGATCTGTTGTGCATGTTTTTTCCATTGAGTTTATCTTATCGGGAGGGGAAACCCTTGCGAGCACGTGGGGGAGAACATGCAAACTCCACACAGAAAGGCCCGGGAGATAACCCACCTGGGTACCTGGCAACGCGGCAACCTGGTCAAGCGGGAATCGAACCCTGGAGTTTCTAGCTGTGAGGCGACAGTGTTACCCACTACTACACCACCGTGTAGAATGGGATCAGCCGTCTCCTCGTTTATTCAGTAATTTAAACCGATTATCTCAGATGTCAGAATCATCTGCAATTTGTTGCATTGTTAACTAGCTAGCCTTTGATATAATGATTGATATATATATAATAATGATTAATATTACAGGCTTCAATAGGACTGGCACCAAAGTCTGGCACCAAGCAGAGCATAGGACGCTGATATTCTGACGTGATGACCCTTCCTTCTTTTATAGCTTCCTTGACTGAAGGCCGCTAACTCTGTGGCTGTATAATAGTCTATGAGTCCATGTTCTGTAGGTGGTGGATGAGAGTCGGCTGAATGATGGAGAAGACAGCTTGTCAGAGAGCGTAGGCCGCTGACGTCTATCAGCTGCCGGTTGACAAAAGGATTCGGAGAAATGGTGATATAAGTAATTGGGTGTTTAATTTCAGAGAAACACTGTGTCTCTTTTCTCAGAAATGTTGTTTACACTGTAGGTCGCTCTTGTCGGTTGGTTGGTCCACAAAATTCCCCGCTCTCCAGCAGCCGCAGTTTTCACCCTATGAGGCGGAAATATTGCATGGAGGTCATGTGTGTGTGTGTGTGTGTGTGTGTGTGTGTGTGTGTGTGTGTGTGTGTGTGTGTGTGTGTGTGTGTGTGTAGGTGTGTTGTGCATATTCATGCCATCTGGCTAAAATTGGGCGTGGCCTATCGCAAAAAGATGCATTACTTCCAAATGGATTCACACAGACTTGCACAATATTTCCTGGAAAGGTTGGTCATGACCCAACGGACAGCTGATTAACTGTTGATGCCAATTGTCAAAAAAGGGGGAGTGGCAGTGGGAGTGGCCTAGAACAAAAAGGCTCATAACAGGAAAGCAAATAATGATTTGAGAGACTTGGTTAGTTTACTGTTCAAAAAGCCAAGAAAGGCATACAAAGGAGATGTATTTCTATTGTTGGGGTTAACTTGTGGAACAATGTTTGTCCAGTGTTATGGATGTGTACATGCCAGTCAGATGAGCTGTACAGGACATCTCACGTGCCAGTCAGATGAGCAGTACATGACATCTCACATGCCAGTCAGATGAGCAGTACAGGACATATCACATGCCAGTCAGATGAGCTATACATGGCATCTCACATGCCAGTCAGATGAGCAGTACAGGACATCTCACATGCCAGTCAGATGAGCAGTATACATGACATCTCACATGCCGGTCAGATGAGCAGTACATGACATCTCCCCTTTTAAGACTACTACATTATATTTATCTATTATTCAAAGATTTGCACTACATTCATTCCTCATTTGCATTTGCACCTTGCCTTAAAAGTTGTGTACCTCATTAGGCCCCGTTTAGACGGAAACGCTAGCAGGTGAAACCGCAAAAATATTTTTTCCGATGTGCCTTTCGTTTATACGGAAACGGCGTTTTTACGGGGTGAAACCGCAAAAAAGTGAGACTACCTTCCAGGGTGGAATTCCTAGAAACGATAAACCATTGCGCTCTCATCTAAACTGTCAAACCGCATAAAACGATGACGAAAGGGTTGTCAAGGCTCTCGTCGCGTGTACTGCTTACATCACAGGCATGCGTCAGTAGCCTAGAAGCGTAAACAAAGCATGTCTGATTCTATCCATGGCGATCACCTGAAGGCTACATTGGCAGTACTTTTAAATACACAAGAATCTGTCCCGCGGCGTGACTGGACCCACTGTCTGTGAGTGACTCTGCTTTGGTCCAATCACATTCCCCACCCACAGTCTGCGAATCAGAGGCAGAGTAGGGCGGGTCTTCACAGCACGTCATGTGACATATGCGCCAATCGTGTGACAGCGGGGCTCAGTCGTCTGGAGTCGTTACAGCCTCATCTGCACGGAGAATTCCATCCCAAAACGATAGTCTAAACGCAAAATTAAAAGTGAAACCGTAAGACGACTTTTGCGGTTTCTGTTCAGACTCTCTCCGTCTAAACGTAGCCTAAGTCTGCATTTGTACCTCATTGTCTTTCACTGTACTTAGATTGTACTTAGGTTGTACTTTAGTTAGTTTAGTTACTTTAGTTACTTTAGTTACTTTAGTTACTAAGTACTAAGTACTTATGGTGCGTTCACGTCAGGTGGGAAGAAGCGGACGAACCAGATGACATCTCGTTGCTACAACTAGGAAGCATTCACGCGTTGAACTCGAGGAAACGCCCACATCCAAGATGGCGATCTTAGCCTACTGTTAGCCTACTGCTAACCTATTGCTACAAGTCGTTAGCAAGTTACTTTAAAATCAACTGTAGACGAACAGCAGCAAGTATAGCTCGTTTTTCATATGAAGAGTACAGCAGTATGATTGTATTATTCTGATTATGTGATCAAAGTGATCATTTTGATTTGTATTTACCTTGTATTGCCGACATCGCCGTCAAGCTTGCTGCCATGATGGTTGATACTTCCGCATTTCGGGACGCGAAGTGGGAGATATCGGGGTATATAAAAAAATCCCATATGACCTAGTAGGAATTACCACTAGGAGGCTGACGTGAATGGCTTTTCCCAGTCGGAAGCTGGTTCTTCCGCTTCTTCCCACCTGACGTGAACGCACCATTAGTTTGTATATTGTATTGTATATTGTATATTGTATAGTGTTATTCCTCCTTTACTTTTTTAACTGTATGAAGCACATTTTCAGGGGCTCATACAGAACAAAGCATTTCACTGTGAAGTACGTTTATATGTGACAAATAAAAACCAACTTAAAATCACCTCATTTTGATTGGTTGAGGTGAGGTCACACCACTAATGCGGATACATTAACTGATAATGTAAAAAAAATAAAAGTGTGCCAGTGAGTTATTGATTTCCCTAATTCTACAATAAGGCAAACCAAGGTTTAGTTTAGTGTGTTCTCCTAACAAAGGCGTAAATCAACACTTACATTATTCTAGAGAGGTGGATAATGCAGTAGTATGTAGTAGGCAAGGCACCCAAGGGTGACAAAAGTGCACACATCTTTAAGTAGGCTAATTAGCAAGACATATTAGCAAGATAAATGGTAGTATAAGTATAGTAGCATAGTAGTAAGGTACATAATAGTAAAAACACAGTAAGAAGGTTAGGTTATTATTATTATTATTATTATTATTATTATTATTATTATTATTATTATTATTATTATTATTATTATTATTATTTTTTTTTTTTTTTTTTTTTTTTTTTATTATTATTATTATTATTATTATTATTATTATTATTATTATTATTATTATTATTATTATTATTATTATTATTATTATTATTATTATTATTATTATTATTATTATTATTATCATTTATGCTTTGTATTTAATTTTAAATACTTTGAATACTTTAGTGTAATACATATTACTGTAAACAAACTGTGTGTGTACGTGTGATAGTAAGAGAGACAGAGAGAGGGAGAGATAGTGTGTCTGTATGTGTGTGTGTGTGTGTGTGTGAGAGAGAGAGAGAGAGAGAGAGAGAGAGAGAGAGAGAGAGAGAGAGAGAGAGAGAGAGAGAGAGAGAGAGAGAGAGAGAGAGAGAGAGAGAGAGAGAGAGAGAGAGAGAGAGAGAGAGAGAGAGAGATACGTGTGTTGATACATTTCCCCGTCACCTGCCAATCCCCAATTTTGACTTTCTGTGGTGGGAATCCATTCTATTCCATTACCAGACATCTGGGTAGACAAACAACAGGTGGCTGTAATCAAAATAACAGATGATACTCGTTAAATGGAAACCATGGCCAATGACGCATGGCATTACACCATGTTGGCAGAAGAGGCCTGTGTGTGTGAGGATAACACAATGCTCTTCTGTTTACCTTTGGATACACAACATGGCCGCTAATAACATGGTGGCGTCTGTACTGAAGCACAGTTCATCTCTTCATCTCTACTCGGATCTAGGTGGTCATCTAAATCTATGTGCTGCTGTTAACCCTTTCACTACCACACACTACAGAAGGTTAACCAGTTTGTGTGTGTGGTCCCGATATCCTGCATTGTTTATTACTCTTATTGCTCTTTTTTGTAGGATAGTCAATGTATTTATGGTTGTTTTGTATGTGTTACGTGTTACCCCGTACCTCTGTGCAGTAATGCAGGTAAGGCAAGATCATTGCACAGTACAGAGTGTGCAATGAGTTGGGATTGAGTACATGTCTCACCTTACTAATAATTGAGATGCTCTTTGCCATCTTAGCCCTCACATATTCTATATGGGGTTTCCAGCAGAGTGTATGGTCTAAAATCACTCCCAGGAATTTATTTTCATATACTCTTTCTATTCTATTATTATCTATTATCAACTGAGTGTCTGTTTCTATCTGGCGGTTTCCAAACACCATACATTTTGTTTTATTTAGATTGAAAGATAATTTATTTATATCAAACCAGAGTTTGTATTTATTCATTTCTATTGTTAAGACCGTCATAAGCTGCTGGATGTCCTCCCCTGTACAGAACATGTTAGTATCATCAGCAAATTGTTATGGTTTGACACCGACCCCAAACGCTAACGACACAAGAGAGAGTAGGATTCAGAGTTGCCAAATACGAGGGCTTGTTTATTTGGTAATAAGAATAAGTGAAACAGGGAAAGCAGGTCAACAAGAACAGGTACAATGAACAAGGGGCAAAGTTCTGCTGCTCTGCAGCTTCTCCCGGAAGGGTAGTCTTGGGAAGCAGGAGCAGACCTCTGTACCGCTCTGCAGAATTCTCACGGCGGATCTCTCAGATGTTGTGCAAGACCGAGAGAGGGAGAGAGGGAACGAGTCAGTGACAGAGCAGACTTGAAACGAGCAGGAGGAACAGGGTGTAATATTCTTCGTGTTAACAACACAGTGATGTGCAATATTCCAAAAACAGCCCAAGTGAATATCTTCATGTAAACACACAGTGAGCAAAAATCCAAACACTGTCCAAATGTGAAATAATATCTTCGTGTAAACACACAGTGAGCAAAAATCCAAACACTGTCCAAATGTGAAATAATATCTTCGGCGTGAGCAAACACACAGAGGGAGGTGGAAGATCCCAAAAATATTATTCCATAAAGGAAAGAGCAAAAACGATAATGGCTGGGTGAGTGACTGTTTGACAAAAAGGTGGTAGACTTCAGTGTAAAGGTTACACACGAAAATCGGAAATAGGTCAAGACAGTCAATCTAGAAAACTCACCCAGACGAGCTGCGTAAAAGGAACAGGAACAACAGAGGAGGCGAGCGCGCGCCACGGAGCAGGTATCCAAGCGAAGGCTTCTAGGAATTCCTGGAGAACAGCACAGTGAAACAGCAGCAACGGGGAAAAACATCCAGCGACAAATCAAGACGATCCAACAACTTAGGGTGGGGAAAACGGGGTATAAATAATGAGGGATCGATTGATTGAAAAGCAGTGACAGCTGGGGAATGTGATTGACAAGCGTGGGGAAGTGAGAGAACCAATCAGCGACGTCTCAGATGACGTCAACGGGGAGAAACGTGTGAACGAGGGAATTGAAATACTTGACAGAAAAAATGAATGAAAACAAAGCGAGGGTGGTTAAAGGAACAGAACGAGTGAGAAAGCAAGGACAGAAACCTCACAGTACCCCCCCCTCCACGGGAGCCACCCGGCGACCAGGCCGACCCGGCTCGTCAGGATGGGCCCGATGGAAGTCGGTGATCAAGCCGGGATCCACGATGAGCTGCCGGGAGACCCAGCTACGCTCCTCAGGGCCGTAACCCTCCCAGTCCACCAGGTATTGGAACCCCCGGCCCCGCCGACGAACGCCCATCAACCGGCGGACCTGCCACTGGGGGTGACCATCCACTAGCACAGGAGGCGGTGGATCAGGAGCTGGAGGCATAAGGGGACTGAGGGAGACGGGCTTAACCCGGGAGACATGGAACACGGGGTGGATGTGCATGGATGCAGGAAGCTTCAGGCGCAGGGCCGCCGGACTGAGTACCTTCAGGACCTCGAAAGGACCGACGAAGCGAGGGTTGAGCTTCTTGGCCGAGGACCGTAGCGGGAGGTCCTTCGCGGAGAGCCACACCCTCTGCCCAGGGCGGTAAGTCGGCGCGGGAACCCGGCGCCGGTCGGCACCACGACAGGCGCGCTCAGATGTCCGGAGCAGCGCGGTCCTGGTGATCTCCCAAACGCGACGGCAGCGGTCGAGGTGGACCTGCACGGAGGGAACTGCCACTTCCGTCTCCAGTGCGGGAAAAAGAGGGGGCTGGTAGCCCAGGGAGGCCTCAAAAGGGGAGAGGCCGGTGGCGGAACTGACCATTGAGTTGATCGAGTATTCAACCCAGGGAAGGAAACGGCTCCAGGATGCCGGCCTCTCGGCTGCCACACACCGAAGAGCAGACTCCACGCTCTGGTTCATCCTCTCCGTCTGCCCGTTTGTCTGGGGATGGTAGCCAGAGGAGAGACTGACCGTTGCCCCCAATCCCTTGCAGAAAGCCCGCCATACCTGGGAGGTGAACTGGGGCCCCCGGTCAGAGACGATGTCCTGGGGAAAACCGTGAAGGCGGAACACGTGGTGCGTCAGGAGGTCCGCCGTCTCGGCTGCTGAGGGAAGCTTGGAGAGGGCCACGAGGTGGACCCCCTTGCTGAATCGATCCACCACGGTCAGAAGGCAGGTGTTCCCCTGGGAGGAGGGTAGACCAGTGACGAAGTCGAGCGCCACATGTGACCACGGACGGCTTGGAACGGGAAGTGGCTGCAAGAGCCAGGAGGGTGCCTGGTGAGAGGCCTTGCTGCGGGCACAGACCGCGCAGGCCAATACGAACTCCTTGACGTCGTTCCGCATGGTGGGCCACCAGAAACGACGAGCCAGGAAGGAGAACGTGCGATGGACGCCTGGGTGGCAGGCGAACCGGCTGGTATGGCCCCACAGCAGTACCTGGGACCGGACAGAGTCAGGGACGAAGAGACGGCTCCTAGGGACGTTGCTTGGAGCACGTTGGAAGCGCCTCACCACACCCTCGATGCCCAAGGTGATGGCTCCAACCACTCGGGCCTCCGGGATGATGGGAGATGGGTCCTCAGAGGGTGGAGCCCCCTTGGAGTGCATCCGGGACAGGGAGTCGGCCTTCGTGTTGCGGGAACCGGGGCGGAAGGTCAGCGAGAAGTCGAACCGACTGAGGAAACTGGCCCATCTCGCCTGCCGACCGTTGAGGCGCCTGGAAGCGCGGATGAACGTTAGGTTCTTGTGGTCCGTCCAGATGGTAAAAGGCTCCTCGGCACCCTCTAGCCAATGACGCCACTCCTCCAGAGCAGCCACGACCGCCAGTAGCTCCCGATTGCCGGTGTCGTAGTTCCTCTCGGCGGGGAGGAAGCGACGCGAGTAGAAGGCGCAAGGATGTACCTTCTGGTCGGAAGGAGAACGCTGGGATAGGACAGCGCCCAGGCCAGAATCCGAGGCGTCCACCTCCACGATGAACTGTCTCTTGGGGTCAGGGTGGAGCAGGATAGGAGCGGAAGTGAACCTTCTCTTGAGGGAGCGGAACGCAGCGCATGCCGCTGGGGACCAGTCGAACGGCAGAGCGGGGGAGGTCAGCTTGGTAAGAGGCTCCGCCACTTGGCTGTAGTTCCGGATGAACCTTCGGTAGAAGTTTGCGAACCCGAGGAAACTCTGTAACTCCTTCCGAGTGGTGGGTTCCGGCCAATCCTCCACAGCCTGGATCTTGCGAGGATCCGCTCGGGTCAAGCCCTTCTCCACGATGAAGCCCAGGTAGTCGACGGAGTTGGAGTGGAAACGGCACTTCTCCGCCTTGACGAAGAGCCGATTGTGGAGGAGGCGCTCCAGCACCCGGCGGACATGCAGGATGTGTTCCTCGAGGGTCCTGGAAAAGATAAGAATGTCGTCCAGGTACACCACCACGAACACCTCCAGCATGTCACGGAGGACATCGTTCATGAGTGCCTGGAATACCGCCGGGGCGTTGGTGAGGCCGAACGGCATCACAAGGTACTCATAGTGGCCCCTGGGGGTCTTGAAGGCGGTCTTCCATTCATCGCCCTCACGGATACGGACAAGATGATAGGCACTTCGGAGATCCAGCTTGGTGAAGAACGAGGCCTGGGTCAGTGGCTCGAAGGTGGAGCTCATGAGAGGTAGGGGGTATTTGTTCTTGATGGTGATCTCGTTGAGCTGACGATAGTCGATGCAGGGTCGCAGGTCCCCATTCTTCTTACCAACAAAGAAGAACCCGGCCGCCACCGGGGAGGAGGAAGGCCGAATGAGTCCTGCTTCCAATGACTCAGAGATGTAGAGATCCATCGCCTTCTTCTCCGGGACAGTCAGACTGTAGAGGCGGCTGCCGGGAAGGGGAGCCCCTTGGCGGAGGTCGATGGCGCAGTCATAGGGGCGGTGAGGTGGAAGGGACTGAGCCCTGGTCTTACTGAATACCTCCATGAGGTCGTGGTACTCGGGAGGAATGGACGAGGGATCCGGGGGCAACTCACCAGCCGGTCTCCGGGGCGGGGGACAAGACGCCGCCTGTAGACAGCGGGCGTGACAGGAGGAGCTCCAGCCCCTGATGGTACCGGAGGACCAGGCGATGTGGGGCTCGTGCAGCGCGAGCCAGGGCCTACCCAGGACCACCGGGACAAGGGGGGATTGGGTAATGAGGAACTGGATCCTCTCTACGTGGTTCCCAGCAATGGTCAGCAAGACTGGGCCGGTCCGTTGAGAGATGTCGGCCAGGCGGTGTTGGTCCAACGAAAAGATCTCCAAGGGCCTCACAAGGGCCTCAAGAGGTATGTTGGCTTGGGTGGCAAACTCGAAGTCGAGGAAGTTCTCGTCTGCCCCAGAGTCGATGAGGGCCTCCACCGTGGCACGTTGGTCCCCCCAGGCCAGGGTGACGCTCATCAGATGGTCAGGTGGTGCGCGGCGCTGGGAATGGGAAAAACGGCTCACCAGGATCTCCCGGGGTCTTGGTGAGCCCGATCTTTTGGCCGGGTAGGGCAGTCGGCGATACGGTGTCCCGCACCTCCGCAGTAGAGGCAGAGACCGGACCTGAGCCTTGCCTGACGCTCCGCCTGGCTCAGATGAGAGCGTCCCAGCTGCATGGGTTCCTCCTCGCGCACCGGACGGGGAAGCCTGTTACCATCAGTAGTGTTGGGGACGGGGCGTCCAGGAGTCCGGGGTGTTTCAGGAGGTGACAGTCGGGTCCTCTCGCGCCTTCTCTCCAGGAGGCGTCCGTCAATACGGATGACAAGGCTAAACAGCTCCTCGAGGGAGTCGGGCACCTCCCTGGTAGCGAGCTGGTCCCGGACTGCGTCACTGAGCCCCCTTATGAAGGTTAGGCGAAGAGCAGGTTCGTTCCATCCACTCTCCACCGCCGCCAGTCGAAACTCCATGACATAGTCCGTCACCCTGCTGCTCCCTTGTCGGAAGGTCCCCAACCGGGCTCCAGGGTCCAGACCTCGGGCTGGATGGTGGAACACTCTGCGGAGCTCCGCCACGAAGTCTGGGTAGGAGAACAAAAAATCTGCTTCCATTGCCCAGGAGGAAGTGACCCACTGGGCAGCATGGCCTGAAAGTAGGTTGGTTATATAAGCCACTCGGGACCCATGAGCAGAAAAACGGCTTGGTTGATGACGGAAAACCAACTCACATTGCATGATGAATGTGGCACACTCCTCGGGATTACCGTCGAACAGCCGTGGGACGGAGAGAAGGGGTTCCCGATGTGCGAGATCTGCTGGGGCTGCGGGGAATGTTCCTGAAGGGTGTGAGAGATGAAAGGTATTAACGGCGTCGCCCAGCGAGTTAAGCTGGGCGAGAATCTCGGACTGTTGTCCCGCCATAGCGGCCATAGAACCCTGCATAGGCAGGACCTGGTCCCTGAGGTTCTGCACCGCAGCCGCAGCCCGCTCTAGTTGGAGACCGTGATCCCTGGTCAACTCGACTTGAATTGCAAGTGCGGTTCTGACCCCCTCTGTGTCGGCTGGGGTCGTCATATTGGTTGGATCGTAATGTTATGGTTTGACACCGACCCCAAACGCTAACGACACAAGAGAGAGTAGGATTCAGAGTTGCCAAATACGAGGGCTTGTTTATTTGGTAATAAGAATAAGTGAAACAGGGAAAGCAGGTCAACAAGAACAGGTACAATGAACAAGGGGCAAAGTTCTGCTGCTCTGCAGCTTCTCCCGGAAGGGTAGTCTTGGGAAGCAGGAGCAGACCTCTGTACCGCTCTGCAGAATTCTCACGGCGGATCTCTCAGATGTTGTGCAAGACCGAGAGAGGGAGAGAGGGAACGAGTCAGTGACAGAGCAGACTTGAAACGAGCAGGAGGAACAGGGTGTAATATTCTTCGTGTTAACAACACAGTGATGTGCAATATTCCAAAAACAGCCCAAGTGAATATCTTCATGTAAACACACAGTGAGCAAAAATCCAAACACTGTCCAAATGTGAAATAATATCTTCGTGTAAACACACAGTGAGCAAAAATCCAAACACTGTCCAAATGTGAAATAATATCTTCGGCGTGAGCAAACACACAGAGGGAGGTGGAAGATCCCAAAAATATTATTCCATAAAGGAAAGAGCAAAAACGATAATGGCTGGGTGAGTGACTGTTTGACAAAAAGGTGGTAGACTTCAGTGTAAAGGTTACACACGAAAATCGGAAATAGGTCAAGACAGTCAATCTAGAAAACTCACCCAGACGAGCTGCGTAAAAGGAACAGGAACAACAGAGGAGGCGAGCGCGCGCCACGGAGCAGGTATCCAAGCGAAGGCTTCTAGGAATTCCTGGAGAACAGCACAGTGAAACAGCAGCAACGGGGAAAAACATCCAGCGACAAATCAAGACGATCCAACAACTTAGGGTGGGGAAAACGGGGTATAAATAATGAGGGATCGATTGATTGAAAAGCAGTGACAGCTGGGGAATGTGATTGACAAGCGTGGGGAAGTGAGAGAACCAATCAGCGACGTCTCAGATGACGTCAACGGGGAGAAACGTGTGAACGAGGGAATTGAAATACTTGACAGAAAAAATGAATGAAAACAAAGCGAGGGTGGTTAAAGGAACAGAACGAGTGAGAAAGCAAGGACACTCCCAGACATACCCCACGCGAAGGTAAGGAAAAACTCACTAAAACCTAACAATAGGGAAAAATGCTCCACAGGCAGTGTGGAGGAGAGAAACCTTAGAAGGGCCATTCAAGGGGGGATCTCCCTTCTTAGATGTCGGTAATAGTAGTGTTGCAGACTAACAGTTGGTAAGCATGCACTCAAGTGTGTAGTGAAACACAGATGAGTGCATGCAATAGCAACTGAACATTTTGAAAGATTAAAGATAGAGCTGATAGCGATAGCAACTGACACATATACATGACCATAGTAAAGACATTCATACAGACAAACAACCAAGTGGTATTCAAATCAGAGAGGGTCGATGTCCTTTCTCTCAAACATATTACCATACATACCGTATTCTTAATCATATGTAATCATACATCGTACAATATGTATTACATAATACAGTATATATTAATATCCACTAAATTCACAAGCAATGAGAAACCTTTAGTGCACTTTACTGCTATATTTGCACTCTGGCTGGATGCAAAACATCTTTTCATTGTACTGTAGCTTGTGCTGTATAATGACAATATATTCTATAATATATATTCTATATATCTAATCTAATATATTACTACAGTTTCATAGCCAGTTACATTACCCTGATTCATAGGCACTGGGTTATACATACAAATTAAACATGTAACAACTATTTGTATAGGCTATATTGATACTATACTTGATATGTATGTATGTATGTATGTATGTATGTATGTATGTATGTATGTATGTATGTATGTATGTATGTATGTATGTATGTATGAATGAATGAATGAATGAATGAATGAATGAATGAATGAATGAATGAATGAATGAATGAATGAATGAATGAAAACTTTATTTAACAGATTGCAGAATGGGTACAATACAGTACGGCTCAATACACACAATTGTTAAGCAGATGCAGACCAGAGAAACCCTTTTGTCTTGTTTACATCAGGGTCCCCCATTTTCAATTCATAGTGACATTTATGACATACCCAACATACATGACATTTATGACATAGGGACATACATGACATACAGGTATATAGTACTGTATAGTACATATGTATGTATGTATGTATGTATGTATGTATGTATGTATGTATGTATGTATGTATGTATGTATGTATGTATGTATGTATGTATGTATGTATGTATGTATGTATGTATGTATGTATGTATGTATGTATGTGTGTAATTCCCTGACTGTATGGTTAGATATGATACTTACTACCACTACCTCTTGTACTTTAGACTCTGGCCACCCAGTACTAGGTATGAATATGTTGAACACTCCCACCTATAAACGGATCCAACACAAATGTACCAAATCGAAAGTTTGAGTTTTAATACATAGCAAAAGGTATGTACAACGATCACTTAATTACATTTATGATTTGAAATAGTATGCACTTTTATGGCGAATGAGTATTCGTAGGTAGATCAATATCGAATGTCCAATCTCTGATTGCGCAGGAAGCAAATATACAACCTGGAATATTTAGGGAACAATAGCGATGATACAACCTGGAATATTTAGGGAACAATAGCGATGATACTTGAATGATTATATAGCTGGATACACTAGGGGAGGGTTCCGACTGCTTGTAGGACAGCTGGAGGGGGGGGGGGGGGGGTTAGAGAGTCACTGGCTGGATCCCGTCTGGCCGAGGGTATCTTGGGAGAGTCCACAGTTGTGCGACACGGTGCCCAACGATCCTCGATCCACAGATGAATGCAGTTGGACCCTCTGTGGCCGGCGTCCTCCGGTCCACGACGGAGAGACGTGAGGCGACCTCACTGTGCAGAGCGCCGTCTCACCTGTCGTCCTCTCCGGGGGGGGTATTTCCAACACACCGCAGTGTTGGCCTTTATCCATAGAATAATCAAAGTACTCAAAGCATAATCCAAGCCGGGGAAGGCTAGCCGTCGTCGGTAGAATAATCCAATATACAGGCCCACTCGCTCTTTGGCCTGGAGCTCCTCGGGTGCAGCTTCACGTGGGGTCAACCACCCTGGATAAGCGTCCAGCTGATGCCCGAAACGATGGGGGTGCTGATTACTATAGAACTCTTACCGCACGAGGCACTATATATGAATAGACTATTATTAGCTTAATAGAATACGTCCAACTCGACGATATAGTGCCAAATATGACTATTCAAATATTAATATACACGATGTCTCAATGCCGATACTGGGCCGAATTGGCCTTACTGCCCACACGTGGTTCGCGGGGAGGCTTTTGCGTCTGTCACTCTGTTGGAGGGTAAGGAACTGGACTAAAAGAAAGTTCTACTTTAATAGCGCAGTATATATACGCACTATGAACAAATAGTACCATTAGTGGTGCGGTAGACATATTGCTACGCGGAACTAGGACTTGTCCATACATGTTGAGCGGTACGATTGAACTTGGTCTGAGGGGTATGGCGACCTGGCACCAAGGTCTCGTCCAATGGTAGAATGGAGACTATTATGGGATGTTCAGTAGACTAGAAGGGATATTCAATGCATATTGTACAAGGAATATACAGGGGATATCAGGGGATATCAGGGGATATACAAATACAATTAAATATATATATATAAATAAATATATATATTCGGTTTAATCTGATCCTTCAGAACAGTATGTATGTATGTATGTATGTATGTATGTATGTATGTATGTATGTATGTATGTATGTATGTATGTATGTATGTATGTATGTATGTATGTATGTATGTATGTATGTATGTATGTACGTGCGTGCGTGCGTGCGTGCGTGCGTGCGTGCGTGCGTGCGTGCGTGCGTGCGTGCGTGCGTGCGTGCGTATGTATGTATGTATGTATGTATGTATGTATGTATGTATGTATGTATGTATGTATGTATGTATGTATGTATGTATGTATGTATGTATGTATGTATGTATGTATGTGTAACGGATGGTATCGTGAAGTGCAGTCACAAAGGACTTCAGATGTTGTGAAGTGACTGGGGTGAGTAGCGGTGCTATGGGTTAAACTCACTCTCATCCTCAAAAGGCAGATAGACACGTTGCAAAGTAGTGAGTTCACCTCTTGGTATAGAGGTCTGTGTTGTTGCCCGTTGGTTCGAAACTCCCTCGGGGCATCGACATTTAAGGTGACGATGTCACAACCGTTACATATATATGTACAGTATAGTTTTCAAGTTTCAAGTTCAAGTTTCAAGTTTCTTTATTAGTTGTCATACAAAAATACAGAATACTTTTATATGAAATGCTTTTTTCTGTTCTGCTCCTGAGTGTGCTAGATAAAAAAAATTAAATAGATAAGTATAAAATAGAAGTCAAAAGTACATAACAAGTGTAAACAAAAGTGTTCAAAACAAAATAATAACAATATACATATATACAATATACAATACAGAGTAGAAAAAAATGAGTAACTGAGTTACAATACAATATAAAGTACAATGCAGAAATGGGATGAGGTACAACTTAGGGTAAGGTTCAATGAGGTATGAGTTGTAGTGCAAATCTCTTTACCAATAAATATAAATATAAAGTGTGTTAAAGTGGGTAAAGTGGGTGCTACAGTGAGTTGTTTATTTAAAGTGAGTGTGTGCGTGCGGTGTGGATGTGTGCTGTGAGAGTATTTGATGGTTTGTTACATAGTATAGTATGTATGTTTGTATATACTGTATGTCTAAATGTACAGAATGTTTTCACACAATCATTACATTATCGTTGGTCTGAATACATTATCTAGCATCTGTAATTCACAGGTTCATACTGTGCTCACCTCACTGGAGACACAGGAAGGTGAAGTGTTTTACACACTGGCCCCTTTATGGACTCCTTTAAGTAAACAGTAGGGGCTCTGCTGCTCACTGGAGACAGGAAACAATATTCAATATAACAATCATTACTGGCCACAAAAACAGACATTTGAGGAATTTCATACAGCATTCTCAGGATGATTCCGAGCAGCTTGCCTCATGGCTTGATCAGAACCAACTGTCGCTCGGAGAGCATTATACTGTACATACAGATGGCGTTCTCCTACGCAGAGAGTTGGACAACGTTCCTCTTGCGTTCCGCTGTCAATAGATCTCTGCCGAAACAGGAAGTACTTATACTCATATTATTTTCCTACCCTTAACATATTTAACAAATAATATTATAACATTATTGTTCCCCCCCATATCCATGTCTCTTTTATACATAAGAACCGAAAATGAGTTGAAAAAAGTTATTTAATTTCACAGCGTCTGTGCCAGCCTTGTTTATTCACTGTGTCCATGGAAACCACGGTGAACGCCGCCGCCATAAAGGTATGGTTTCCTTACGCAGTAAAGATAGTCCGTTTACTTTTCTGATAACTACATCACTGCATTACTCATAAACATTCGGACACGATTAATCTTTGGTTATTTGTGATACTCTGTATATACACCCAGTTCAACGATATAGCCACATTTCCTTTCAAACTCATGTGTACAATGGTACAAATGAGGGATGTCCGATATTATCGGCATTAAAATGTGATATCGGAAAATATCGGTATCGGTTTTCAAATTTTTATAACCTTTATTTACCCAGGCAAGCAAGTAAGAACAAATTCTGATTTAATTTATTGTCAAAAGTATGCATAATGTTGCGTTAATTCCACAACAAGAGATATGTAATGTTAATTACCTGAAATTATTTTCAAATTTTTATAACCTTTATTTACCCAGGCAAGCAAGTAAGAACAAATTCTGATTTAATTTATTGTCAAAAGTATGCATAATGTTGCGTTAATTCCACAACAAGAGATATGTAATGTTAATTACCTGAAATTATTCCATTTTTGGGGGGGGGGGGGGGGGGGGGGGGACCCTACATATATCGGTATCGGTGATATGGGTTGATATCGGTATCGGAAATTAAGAGTTGGACAATATCGGTATATCGGTATCGGTAAAAACGCCAATATCGAGCATCCCTAGTACAAATCCAGTCCCTCTTGGCCAGAGCTGTTTAGCAGGCTGCGACATACAGGGCGTAGAGACAGCTCTGCGTAGAAGTGTGAACAGTTGGATCTAATCTGATATGATACGTGATATTTGCCAAAAAAACGTGCCCGGGCTGCTTTGTTTACAGTCAAATCTGATCCACTCAAATCTGAGTCAGATTGGTTTGTTCCCGTTGCTTAGCAACGCCTATACAGAGAGCCTATCTTCCATCCACAATATGGAATCAGATGTTGTGTAGACATTTGTACACAGGCAATAGAATTACCCAAGGCTGTCTGTTGTAGTGCATAACACCATTGCTGTGATGATCTCTGTGTATACGGCACTCATGCCCTCGAGCGATCAGGTATTTACCAGAACACGGTCACTCACACGGTTCTGAAGCCACTAATCTCGCTGTGCAGTGTGTGTGTGTGTGTGTGTGTAGAATAATGAGACTTGTAATGAGACAATTAGTCGGCAGACTCCAGATGAGAGTAATCGTGATTAAACGTGGCCTGTGTTGTTTTAATGGTGTTTTTCCAGGGCTTCGGTGTGCGTCACCGCGGGCAACTTACCACTTATTATGACTCAGGCTCTGGTAGGAAATGTTGGGAAACTGTGGCGGTGGATGCCGTGAGAAAGCCTGTTTACAGCTGCACACATTACTTGTGTAAACTACTAACGTTGTGTCGGTCGCAGTCAACAAGCACCTGCTGACGGGTCTGGCCCTTTAGCTCAGCTGGTTAGTGTGGCCACCTGTGGATCCTATGGTCCCAGGTTAAAAAAAATCCACTCGGTTACACTTACATTATGATTAGAAACAAACGTTGTTATTTTGTTACCATCAACTGCCACGCTCCCTGCCCATAGAGGCCTGTTTGAGAGGAAGAAGGGGGGGGGGGGGGGGAGCGAGCTAGAGAGAGAGAGAAAGAGATAGATAGATTGATGTTTTCTTAGCTTTTCTTAGACTTTTCTTTTTCCTCCTTCATTTCCTTCTGTATTAATAATAATAATAAACTTTATTTGTATAGCACCTTTCATACAGAAACTGCAGCTCAAAGTGCTTCACAACAGAAAAAAGACAGACATAAAATGAGCACATACGTGCAGACGTATAAAATCACAGTTTTTCACATTAGGATATAACATCCCAACAGGCCACCTTGTTTATGGTTTGATTCAGTTTTAAATAGACAATAATAAAAAGAGTAAGATAAAATAGACAGAGTAAAATAGTGCAATAGTGCAGTGCAATAAAATAGTTGAATAGAGTAGATAAAATAATTTTTTTTATAGTGCAATAAAATTGTTCTGGATTACTGTTCAACAGTTCAAAGTCGTCTTGACCTTCTCTGTTTGGTATCCACAGTTTAAAACTTGACTTCCCTTCTGTATTAGACATTTGTTTATGTAAATAAACTATCCTTTTTTTATATAAACAGACCGAGTCAGTGTACGATTGTTCCAAATGCACTGGGGAAGAGATAGTGGTGTCTCAGCCTGTAAGCCGTGGAAGGACGAAATTCCACCAAACGATTGCCTCGATGAAAAAACAACACAACGCAGAGGATCGAGAGATGGCACGGACAGAGGCTGATAACGATCGACGGCCAGGCTGAAACATCATAATCTTACAACAGTATTTATACTATTTGACCATATCAGGAGAAAATTGCATTCAGCTGCTCTGCGAGCCAACTGCGCTGCCAGATATCGGGAGCAAATTGCACTCAACTGCAACACCGTATGGGCATGTTTGCGCTAGTATATCATTCGCACAATAGCCCTGTTCGCTGTATACGTCCGACTCAGTGTGTGCGCGCATCAAGGGGGCAAAAGGAACGCAATCCTGGTCAGAACAACGGGGCAGACTACAATATATTTGCATTCTTTAGCCATGCTAGCGATATAAACAATCAATCTATGCCAAAGCTAGATATGTAAAAGGTGAAAGACTCACACTCACAGCCATGCTGATTTGGCAAAATTACATCCAGCCATTTTCGTTTGAAACAACTTTAATCAGGGGAGTGAATGAATGAATGAATGAATGAATGAATGAATGAATGAATGAATGAATGAATGAATGAATGGAAACTTTATTTAACAGATTGCAGAATGGGTACAATACGGCACGGCTCAATACACACAATTGTTAAGGGGATGCAGACCAGAGAAAGACGTTTGTCTTGTTTACATCAGGGTCCCCCATTTTCAATTCATAATGACATTTATGACACAACATACATGACATCATGACATTTATGGCATAGGGACATACAGGTATATAGTACTGTTACATTTGTGACATATACGATATGCAAATATACAGTACTGTTACCCAGAGATCCTAACAGAAAATATATACATATGATGGGGAGGAGACTGTACATTAGGAGGAGGGGGGGTGGGTGGAAGAAAATATATACATACGGTGGGAGGAGACTGTACATTAGGAGGGGGTGGGTTTGGACATTTACGATGGCCAGTTTCGAATTGCAGCCTCCCGTAGGTGCTCTTTAAGAGCGGTTTTGAATGTGGGTAGGGATTCACATTTTTGTTACGGCTGTGGGTAGGGCGTTCCACATTGTTGCTAAGCCCCGGATCTCCTACAATCCTAAATCTGCCCCTGGCTGTCTGTAGGCATTGGTAACCACTTTCAAAAGAAAATGCCAACTTTCTGTGCAGCGTTAGAGTAAGTGAAACACTGGAAAAGCGTTATATATTATTACTGTTCTGCAGTGACTTGTTTACAAGATCCAGTAACAAACACACCAAATGCTGGAGGGTGCAACCCAAATTAAATGTATAGAGGTTCCAGAACGTTACTTCTAATTAACCATTATATTAATTAATATAGTTATTTGAGTTATTATTTGGTAATGTACCAACAATACCATTGTCTTTCACAATCATTATTGTGCTTTGGCAACACATGTCATGTGTCATAACAATAAAGACTATTGAATTGAAAATAATTGAATAGAGAGAGAGCGAGAGAGAGAGATACAGAAAGAGAGCGTAGAAAAAATAGGCATAGAAAAAATAAACATAGAAAAAATAAAATAGGTAAGACACAAGATATGCATGGTAAAAAAAAAGACATGCTAAGTTCCTGAGCAACTGGTTCCTATATACACTACTATACAATATACAATTTACAATTTTAACTTGTATCTATTTTTTAAGTGACATTTTGTTTAAGTGATTGTTTTAGGCGGTTGCCGCATGTGTGTGTGTG
>NC_140180.1:15144792-15170401 GCF_963971535.1 Notolepis coatsorum | reverse complement strand
CTCAAACGACGGCTTACAATATTTCATGAATGCAAAGTGTTTTGTTTGTCTAAGATTTAAAAAGGTTTAAACTTTACAGCACTGACAAAGTTGAACAAAGTGCTGTACAAGTTCTCACAACATACATTTTTTTTTTAAATATATATATTTGTAACTTTTTTTATTCTTTTTATTTTTATTTCGAAGCTTCAAATTAAAATCGAATCTCGGCCCCGAAGCTTCGAATTCCAAAAAGAAATCGAAGGTCAGCCCTAGTTGTCTTCTATTGCGTTCTGTTCTACCACAACCACACCTATGTGCTCATGCAGCTCACTTCTGTCCGTTGTTGTCTGTGTCTCCGTCCTGCAGGTGAATGAGATCTACCACGACCACTCTCTGGGTGCCCGGATCAACGTGGTACTGGTCCGGATCATCATGCTGGGCTATGGCAAGGTAGGATGCGCAACAGCCCCTCTACTCGGGAAGTGCGGTTCCTTGAAAGAGGAGCCTCTATCTACCGTATACGCTATAATGTGATGCTACCACTGTCTCTCCAGCCACAAACACTCAAGTATGTACAGTAAGCCTGGACACACACACACACACACACACACACACACACACACACACACACACACACACACACACACACACACACACACACACACACACACACACACACAAACAAACGGCGCTCACAGAGGCCTGGAGCCTGTTATTCCAGTGGACTGAGCAAAAGAGGAACTAAAAGCATGCGGTCTCCCGGGGGAATGTTTTCAAAGTCGCACGCCTTCACAGTTCAGCACCAAAGCACAACACGGAGAACTCTGCCGTTATGCAATCAGCCCTCCCCCCCCCCCCCCCCCCCCCCCCTTGTGGGCCGCTGCACGGCATCATGGGAAGTCCAGGCAAAGATAACAATCAATGATATAGCCTCCCTCATTCATAAACAAGAGAGACCGGACGGGGGAACAGCATCCTCTCTTCCTCGCTGTAACTCTACCTTGCGTATCTTTAGGGAGAGAGAGAGAGAGAGAGAGAGAGAGAGAGAGAGAGAGAGAGAGAGAGAGAGAGAGAGAGAGAGAGAGAGAGAGAGGCTAGGGGGTCAGGGATTACCCTACAGGATGATTCTACTGATGGTATGGCTGATAGGAGCCTTTAATGAGTTTATACTACTGTCCTGTTATCATCCTGCACTTCCTCTCCTCTCTGCATCCCACATAGGCCCGCTGGGGCCCTGCACACACACACACACACACACACACACACACACACACACACACACACACACACACATTGGTCATCCTGGCCCCGCCCCTATGCAGCTCCGGCCAAAGCTCCGGCTGTCCATCATCCCCAATTACCGTGGCAACAGGGCTGCACCCAGACAGCCTGCAGATTGCTGTGTGACCCTGAGTGCGTGCACACACACACACACACACACACACACACACACACACACACACACACACACACACACACACACACACACACACGCACGCACGCACGCACGCACGCGCACACGCACACACACACGCACACACACAAACATGTCCACTGATGCCCACATATGGACCCACTATATTAGGCTCATGTCTCACAAAAACATGCATGCACACATACGTGATTCACATGCTCACACACACACACACACACACACACACACACACACACACACACACACACACACACACACACACACACACACACACACACACACACACACACACATACAGGCACCTGATGAGCATGATGTAGTGCACACACACACACACACACACACACACACACACACACACACACACACACACACACACACACACACACAGCACAGGACAGTGCAGCACAGACTTCACACTCCATCATGTGTGCAGAGGCAAGCCATATGTCTTCAAAATACACACACACACACACACACACACACAACACACACACACACATACACACATATACACACATACACATGCAGACACACACACACACACACACACACACACACACACACATATACACACACATACACACATATACACAACATACACACACACATGCAGACACACACACACATATACACACATATACACACATGTACACACACACACATATACACATATACACACATGTACACACACACATATACACACATGTACACACACACATACATACAGAAGCACACATATATACACACACACACACACACACACACTCGCACACAGAAACACTTACACACACATTGGTCCCAGTGCATGTGTGAGAGAGAGAGAGAGAGAGAGAGACAGACAGACAGACAGAGAGAAGAGAGATAGAGAAAGAGAGAGAGAGAGAGAGAGAGAGAGAGAGAGAGAGAGAGAGAGAGAGAGAGACAGAGAGACAGAGAGAGAGAGAGAGAGAGAGAGAAGCTGATGACAGCAGGAGAGGTGAGGGTGACAGGGAGTGTTCTCTGTCTGAGTCCTCGTCATCTATATTGTACCACTGCATGAGCAAATAATGCCAATTGGGCTCAATGTCTCTGTTTGACTGTGTATACATTGTTGTCAGATAGTTATTCATTAAATAATTGAAATATATTAGAGAATGTATGCTAGTAGGCTATGTGAATGTCTGCGTGTGTGCGTGTGCGTGTGTGTGTGTGTGTGCGTGTGTGTGTGTGTGCACGCGCGCGTGTGTGTGCGTGCACACGCGCG
The DNA here is from genome assembly GCF_963971535.1 of Notolepis coatsorum. Classification (NCBI taxonomy): domain Eukaryota; kingdom Metazoa; phylum Chordata; class Actinopteri; order Aulopiformes; family Paralepididae; genus Notolepis; species Notolepis coatsorum. Next base: position 15,167,738 of record NC_140180.1, on the reverse strand, counting down.
TGTGTGTGTGCGTGTGTGTATGTGTGAGTACTCACCGCAGCAGTTTGCAGGTATGGCTGATGGCTGGACAGCGTTGCAACACTGACCCCTACAGGCCTCAACAAGCAGTGTGCACAAGTAGCTTTATCTTTTAACAACCCTCAGCGATCAGTTCTCCTCCTCTCTGACCATAACTCTGCTCAACAATGTCCCTTTTTCACAACCTAAACACTCGCATGCGTCATAGTTGGAAAACACAGCTGCGGCTAACGACATAAATGATGCGCTGCCCCGGGGCGCTGCGATCATCAATCGTTCGTCTCGATCGGTCTCAACCCTCTGGGCCTGCAGTAATATATTGCAGGACGTCTTTCCTGCCTCTAATGTCTCCTCGTGGATCTTGCCGATATGGTTCAGGGAGGGACATTTGAACGGAGTGGAAACTATGCCCCGCTCAGAACCAAACTGGCCATGTGCCGCCGGGCAGGTTTCCCACTGACTGGACCCAGACGGTGCCCGACTGCCTGTCCGTGTTAGTTCTTATAACCCATCGGTAATTATACGGTCCATGTTAGTTCTTATAACCCATCTGTAATTATACTGTCCATGTTAGTTCTTACACCCATCAGTAATTAGACTGTCCATGTTAGTTCTTATAACCCATCAGTAATTATACTGTCCATGTTAGTTCTTACACCCATCAGTAATTATACTGTCCATGTTAGTTCTTATAACCCATCAGTAATTATACTGTCCATGTTAGTTCTTACACCCATCAGTAATTATACTGTCCATGTTAGTTCTTACACCCATCAGTAATTATACTGTCCATGTTAGTTCTTATAACCATCGGTAATTATACTGTCCATGTTAGTTCTTATAACCATCGGTAATTATTATACTGTCCATGTTAGTTCTTACACCCATCAGTATTTATACTGTCCATGTTAGTTCTTATAACCATCGGTAATTATTATACTGTCCATGTTAGTTCTTACACCCATCAGTATTTATACTGTCCATGTTAGTTCTTATAACCATCGGTAATTATTATACTGTCCATGTTAGTTCTTATAGCCATCAGTAATTATACTGTCCATGTTAGTTCTTATACCCATCTGTAATTATACTGTCCATGTTAGTTCTTATAGCCATCTGTAATTATTATACTGTCCATGTTAGTTCTTATACCCATCTGTAATTATACTGTCCATGTTAGTTCTTATACCCATCTGTAATTATTATACTGTCCATGTTAGTTCTTATAGCCATCTGTAATTATTATACTGTCCATGTTAGTTCTTATACCCATCTGTAATTATACTGTCCATGTTAGTTCTTATAGCCATCGGTAATTATACTGTCCATGTTAGTTCTTATAGCCATCTGTAATTATTATACTGTCCATGTTAGTTCTTATACCCATCTGTAATTATACTGTCCATGTTAGTTCTTATAGCCATCGGTAATTATACTGTCCATGTTAGTTCTTATAGCCATCTGTAATTATTATACTGTCCATGTTAGTTCTTATACCCATCTGTAATTATACTGTCCATGTTAGTTCTTATAGCCATCTGTAATTATTATACTGTCCATGTTAGTTCTTATACCCATCTGTAATTATACTGTCCATGTTAGTTCTTATACCCATCTGTAATTATACTGTCCATGTTAGTTCTTATAGCCATCGGTAATTATACTGTCCATGTTAGTTCTTATAGCCATCTGTAATTATTATACTGTCCATGTTAGTTCTTATACCCATCTGTAATTATTATACTGTCCATGTTAGTTCTTATAACCATCTGTAATTATACTGCCCATGTTAGTTCTTATAGCCATCTGTAATTATTATACTGTCCATGTTAGTTCTTATAACCATTGGTAATTATACTGTCCATGTTAGTTCTTATAGCCATCTGTAATTATTATACTGTCCATGTTAGTTCTTATACCCATCTGTAATTATTATACTGTCCATGTTAGTTCTTATAACCATCTGTAATTATACTGTCCATGTTAGTTCTTATAGCCATCTGTAATTATTATACTGTCCATGTTAGTTCTTATACCCATCTGTAATTATACTGTCCATGTTAGTTATTATAACCATTGGTAATTATACTGTCCATGTTAGTTCTTACACCCATCTGTAATTATACTGTCCATGTTAGTTCTTATACCCATCTGTAATTATACTGTCCATGTTAGTTCTTATAACCATCAGTAATTATACTGTCCATGTTAGTTCTTATAACCATCAGTAATTATACTGTCCATGTTAGTTCTTATAGCCATCTGTAATTATACTGTCCATGTTAGTTCTTATAACCATCAGTAATTATACTGTCCATGTTAGTTCTTATAGCCATCTGTAATTATACTGTCCATGTTAGTTCTTATAACCATCAGTAATTATACTGTCCATGTTAGTTCTTATACCCATCTGTAATTATACTGTCCATGTTAGTTCTTATAGCCATCGGTAATTATACTGTCCATGTTAGTTCTTATAGCCATCTGTAATTATTATACTGTCCATGTTAGTTCTTATACCCATCTGTAATTATTATACTGTCCATGTTAGTTCTTATAACCATCTGTAATTATACTGTCCATGTTAGTTCTTATAGCCATCTGTAATTATACTGTCCATGTTAGTTCTTATAACCATCAGTAATTATACTGTCCATGTTAGTTCTTATACCCATCTGTAATTATACTGTCCATGTTAGTTCTTATAGCCATCGGTAATTATACTGTCCATGTTAGTTCTTATAGCCATCTGTAATTATTATACTGTCCATGTTAGTTCTTATACCCATCTGTAATTATTATACTGTCCATGTTAGTTCTTATAACCATCTGTAATTATACTGCCCATGTTAGTTCTTATAGCCATCTGTAATTATTATACTGTCCATGTTAGTTCTTATAACCATTGGTAATTATACTGTCCATGTTAGTTCTTATAGCCATCTGTAATTATTATACTGTCCATGTTAGTTCTTATACCCATCTGTAATTATTATACTGTCCATGTTAGTTCTTATAACCATCTGTAATTATACTGTCCATGTTAGTTCTTATAGCCATCTGTAATTATTATACTGTCCATGTTAGTTCTTATACCCATCTGTAATTATACTGTCCATGTTAGTTCTTATAACCATTGGTAATTATACTGTCCATGTTAGTTCTTACACCCATCTGTAATTATACTGTCCATGTTAGTTCTTATACCCATCTGTAATTATACTGTCCATGTTAGTTCTTATAACCATCAGTAATTATACTGTCCATGTTAGTTCTTATAACCATCAGTAATTATACTGTCCATGTTAGTTCTTATAGCCATCTGTAATTATACTGTCCATGTTAGTTCTTATAACCATCAGTAATTATACTGTCCATGTTAGTTCTTATAGCCATCTGTAATTATACTGTCCATGTTAGTTCTTATAACCATCAGTAATTATACTGTCCATGTTAGTTCTTATACCCATCAGTAATTATACTGTCCATGTTAGTTCTTATAACCATCAGTAATTATACTGTCCATGTTAGTTCTTATAGCCATCAGTAATTATACTGTCCATGTTAGTTCTTATAACCATCAGTAATTATACTGTCCATGTTAGTTCTTATAGCCCATCTGTAATTATACTGTCCATGTTAGTTCTTATACCCATCAGTAATTATACTGTCTGTAGCTAAGGGGCTACACGACCCTGACTGTATTTAAAGGATAGGTTCGACCACTACTAAATATTAATTAGCCAGACATTAAATGTACACAAAATGGCGGACACTCTATTAACTGTGAGGGGACAGTGATACAAAGTTGAATAATAACTTTAATGTTAAAGCCAAACATACATATTATATATCACAGATCTCCTGTTACTAATATAATGTCAATGCAACAATGTCCGAGGTAAGTATAGTTCCTAAAACTACTGGTACCAGACCGTTGGAGCTCTGAATGGAAGGAGACAGAGTGAACAGCACGGGGGAAGCAAGATGGCGGATGGAGACGATATTCTCTGGAGTTCCTACTCCAGAGAGCTGCAGACCAACGTGGTATAATCCTGTCGTCGCTGGATAGGGGGTCTCGTACGGACCTGGTTCCTGTATTCCAAACGCCCGATGGCAGGTTTAATAGCTAATATTCCAAACGCCCGATGGCATGGTCACTAGCTAGTTAGCCCTTTTATGCTAAGGCTAACCCGCATGTAGTCCGTAATAGGTAGTTGAATCCAGAACGCTGCTGGGTTCAGCCCAAAGTATCTCAACGTTACCTTCTTATTTGCCCGTCTGCAAATCTATAGAGATTATTATTTACTTCACTTCGCTCAAACAAGTCACTCTGCTCTTCCAATGGTAGCTCGACAATATTGTTGTTGTATCTAATTAGCCGACCAGCTCTCTATCAAGATACGTTGGTGGTCTGTTTACAACTGCGCCAAACGTTTTCTCTCACACACTATGCCCGGGCATGTCCTAAAACCCTGCGCATGCACTCACGCTGTCTACAGGTGCATGCGCGCGCGCCTACGGCGTTAAGAATGGAACATATGCAAAGAGGCGAATGATAAAATACTGTTAGGTAAATAGACGACGTGAAAATATATATCTTATATACATAAACAATATATAAGGTATACAAAATAATAAACATGGACTTTATGTGTTAATCTGGACCTTCAGAACACTGTCCATGTTAGTTCTTATACCCATCAGTAATTATACTGTCCATGTTAGTTCTTATACCCATCGGTAATTATACTGTCCATGTTAGTTCTTATAGCCATCAGTAATTATACTGTCCATGTTAGTTCTTATACCCATCGGTAATTATACTGTCCATGTTAGTTCTTATACCCATCGGTAATTATACTGTCCATGTTAGTTCTTATACCCATCGGTAATTATACTGTCCATGTTAGTTCTTATAACCATCGGTAATTATACTGTCCATGTTAGTTCTTATACCCATCAGTAATTATACTGTCCATGTTAGTTCTTATACCCATCAGTAATTATACTGTCCATGTTAGTTCTTATAGCCATCTGTAATTATTATACTGTCTGTAACTGAGGGGTACAATTCCCTGACTGTATTGAGAGTATGGTATTATTAAACCACTACTTAGTTATGTACTTTAATTACTGGCCATACAGTACACGGTATATCTGGTGAACACCCACACAAGAATACAACAATGACACCTAAAGTTCTATTTGGAGGGATTTATTATTATAGCAGCAACGATAGGTTACAGAATGAGAATTATGAATTGCGCTTATAAGGCGAAGAACACTTAAGTAGGTCAAGAGCGTAAGTCCATGAGCATAATAAGATGGGTATAACTGACGCCACCTGTAGCATAAGAATTACATAAGGCACACTCGTAGTCAGCTGGAGACACTAGGGGGGTTCCCTCCGGTTGTAAGCCGGCAGGGTAGAAGAATGTTCGGGAGCAAAGTCTGGGTCAACGAGGAATAAAGAAGCTCCAGCTACGGGAGGCGGTACATTACTCCCTTGATCGGCAGACAAAAGCAGCAGCTATAATCCAGTATGCGCGACAGCATGGATGAAAGCCAGCCAGCCTCGGGTCCTAGAGGCGGGCTCGAGGGTGCTCCTCACAGGGGTAGATCCCACACAGCAGTGGGGTAGACGGTTCTCTGCTCCAGCAGCCACAGTACCAAAGCAATATAATCCAGCCGGAAAAGGCTCTGCATTCGCCGGTGTAGATTCTCCTGTGCACTATACTTCACATTTACTAGGTCGAACTTGACGTTATTTCACTAAACTATGACACTTTTACTATCCTATTCGCACATGTTATAAGTGCTCTATTTAGACGCAAAGTTGCTCACTTCACTTGGTCGTTGACTCGTGGTGAAGGCTTTACTAGTAATGAACGAACGATACTGAATGAACTGCTGCTGCTTTCCACCTGCGCCGTATTTATACGTAAGGTGAATTATCTAGTGCCAACCTCAGTTCTGTCTCGTATTACTGCGCAAACCTGGACATGTTGAGACATGCCTTGGCGGTGGCTTTGAACTCGCCATTGGGGGTATGGTCGTTGGCGCCTAGGGGTCGCTGTCCAATAGGAGAACGAATATTATGGTCTGGCTCGTACCTAGGTAAAGGGATATTCCGTGTATATATACAAAGAATATACAAGGGATATCAAACGATATACAAATATTATACAAGGGATCTCAAGTAATAAATATATATATTCGGTTTAATCTGACCCTTTGTAACACTGTCCATGTTAGTTCTTATAACCCATCTGTAATTATACTGTCCATGTTAGTTCTTATACCCATCAGTAATTATTATACTGTCCATGTTAGTTCTTATAACCATCAGTAATTATACTGTCCATGTTAGTTCTTATACCCATCAGTAATTATACTGTCCATGTTAGTTCTTATACCCATCAGTAATTATACTGTCCATGTTAGTTCTTATACCCATCAGTAATTATACTGTCCATGTTAGTTCTTATACCCCATCTGTAATTATACTGTCCATGTTAGTTCTTACACCCATCAGTAATTATACTGTCCATGTTAGTTCTTACACCCATCTGTAATCACTTGTCCCCGTGAGAAGAGCCCAGTGGATCCTTGAGCATAGGACAGATTTCAAGTTTTCACATGAACACCGTTTTCAAAGCTGTTCCTCTAAAGATGGTGAGTCGGACTGCCGTGTGTACGTTCATAGTCGAGGACAGCAGAGGTTGAGCATCGTGGACTGATGTTGCACTCACTGTATTTACATCATTGACATACATGACATACAGGTAGACAGTACTGCTACATCAGTGTCTAAGAGAGGTGATGAGCATCTTAAACTAGCTGTCAGCACATCAGTGTCTAGCTGGTGTGTGTGTTGGGTCTTGAGGGGGTTGGTTGAAAATGTTATTAACAGATTGCAGAATGGGTACAGTACAGTACAGCTCTTTCTTTCTTTCTTTCTTTCTTTCTTTCTTTCTTCTTTCTTTCTTTCTTTCTTTCTTTCTTTCTTTCTTTCTTTCTTTCTTTCTTTCTTTCTTTCTTTCTTTCTTTCTCTTTATGTCTTCCTTATTTATCTCTCTATCTGCTTCTTTTTTTCATTCTCTCTCTCTTCATGTCTTCCTTATTTCTTTCCCTGTCGCTCTGTCTCTCTCTCTCTTTACCTGTTTTTTCTTTCTTTCTTTCTTTCTTTCTTTCTTTCTTTCTTGCTTTCTTTCTATTTATTTCTCTCTGTCACTCCCTCTCTCTCCTCTCTCTCTCTCTCTCTCTCTCTCTCTCTCTCTCTCTCTCTCTCTCTTTCTCTTTCTCTCTCTCTCTCTCTCTCTCTCTCTCTCTCTCTCTCTCTCCCTCTCTCTCTCTCTCTCTCTCTCTCCCCCCCCCTCCCTCCCCCCTCTCTCTCCAGTCTATGAGTCTGATAGAGTTGGGGAACCCGTCTCAGAGTCTGGAGAACGTGTGTCGCTGGGCGTACCTGCAGCAGAAGCCGGACACGGGGGACGCAGAGTACCACGACCACGCCATCTTCCTCACCAGACAGGAGTTCGGTCCCACCGGCATGCAGGGTAACGCACGCGCAAACAGACGACGTGCACCCGCACACACACACACACACACACACACACACACACACACACACACACACACACACACACACACACACACACACACACACACACACACACACACACACACACCTTAACCTTCTGTCGTGTGGTTGTGAAATGTGTTGTGTGGCAGTGAAAGGGTCAACCTTCTGTATTGTCGCAGTGAAAGGGTTAACCATTTGGTAGTGTGGTGGTGAAAGGGTTAACCGTCTGTAGTGTGGTAGTGAAAGGGTTAACCTGCTGTCGTGTGGTTGTGAAAGGGTTAACCCTTTGTCGTGTGGCAGTGAAAGGGTTACCCTTCTGTATTGTCGCAGTGAAAGGGTTAACCATCTGCAGTGTGGTAGTGAAAGGGTTAACCTTCTGTCGTGTGGTTGTGAAAGGGTTAACATTGTGTTGTGTGGCAGTGAAAGGGTTAACCGTCTGTAGTGTGGTAGTGAAAGGGTTAACCGTCTGCAGTGTGGTAGTGAAAGGGTTAACCTTCTGTCATGTGGTTGTGAAAGGGTTAACCTTCTGCCGTGTGGCAGTGAAAGGGTTACCCTTCTGTATTGTCGCAGTGAAAGGGTTAACCGTCTGCAGTGTGGTAGTGAAATGGTTAACATTCTTACTGTGTGGTTGTGAAATGGTTAACCATGTGGTAGCGTCGTAGTGAATGGGTTAACAGACCCGCGCTAAGCGGCACAGATATATCCCACCTTCTCTCCAGACAAAGCGCTCCAGCTGCATGGCTGTGTGTCGGCGGTGGCGCTCAGTGGTTTTTCCGTGCAGCAGCAGAGTGCAGGCTAACAGCCAGACCTCAGGGACGGACCTCTGGAGGCAGCGGCCCAGGCCAGCTAGAGCCAACAGCCCTTCAGCTACCCTGGGGCTCAGCCTTCGGGGTGGGGGCGGGGGGGGGGGGGGGGGGATCAATGAAGAAGAAGAAGAAGAAGAAGAAGAAGAAGAAGAAGAAGAAGAAGAAGAAGAAGAAGAAGAAGAAGAAGAAGAAGAAGAAGAAGAAGAGGGCCAAAGCCACAGCAGCACAGCGAGGAAGACCAGGATGGGACGGGATAGATAGGGTCATTAGGACCCGGATGGAAGGGGGGGGGGGGGGTAGCGCTGTAGAAATTAAGAAGTTGAAGTATACTGTATGTTAACCCTTTCACTGCCGCACTACCAAACGGTTAACCCTTTCACTGCAACAAAACACAGAAGGTTAACCGTCGGCAGTGTGATAGTAAAGGGTTAACCTTAAGTAGTGTGGCAGTGGAAGGGTTAAGAGCCCACTTTCTTGCACCTTGGACTCCATCCTGTGATCGTTGATTTCCGTGTTTCTTGTAAATCTCATTAAGATTCAGATTCCTTTATTGTCACTTATTTCAGTACCTTACAGCAAGAACAGTGAAATTATATTTATTGTGGTCCTCGACCATATTTATTATCTTGATAATACGATGGATTCTTAATAATAAAATAAGATAAAAGAAAATACAATACATTCTGCATAGAATAAAATAAGATGACTAAAATAAAGATGACTATATACAGTTCTAAGTGTGTGTATCAGGATGTAGATATTACATTATCTATATTCCATATTATACCATGGTTTTGGCAAATTTTTCTATCACCGTTATCAAACGACTGCGTGGCCATGAGAAAGTACAAAATGCGAACTGGTTATTTCGGCGTCACGCTAAACAGCGATAAACACAAAGAGAGATTCCTGGCACTATAGGAGATATTCCACATCCTAACCGATATCGAAGCGGCTGTGGACCCCACACTTGACCCCGGTCGTAAATATTCAACGCGTTTGATATTCCTGACTGGCTTACGAGCCGATCGTAAAGCTTCCGATTGAATCTGTCAACATCTTGAACTACAAGATAAGGAAGCAGATAATCCATTCCCACCACCCTGAGATTGGGGTTTGCCGTGGTTGCCGGGAGGGGCGAATGGGGCCTAAATTGAATGGATTTGAATTGCTGAGTATTTTTTTTAAGTCACAACGACATATGTGACCGGCTGGTTGTAGGGGGGTATTGTTCACGACCCAGCCCAAACTGGCACAAGTGTTCAAATCTGGCCTGCCTTTGAGAGCCTTTTTCTCATCTTTAATCATCTAGAAAAAAGACTGTTTTACAAGATTCAAATTGGGACATCTTCTTCAAACATTCTCATGTATGACACGTCATTTGAAAGCTTACATTCTGTACTTTCACAATCTGGACAAATCTGGAAAATGAAAATGGAGACATGTGGCATCGATCGCTGGTAGCTGTCACGTATGTGGACAGAGGACAGTACAGAGATACTATAATGTGTAGTCAGAGTCTATCCCGTCGAGTGTGACCCCTCCCATTGGTCAGAGGTCGGTGTTTTACTTGGACCCTGCAGTACAACAGCTGAGGCTGTACTCGCTCCAAATGTCACATAAATCCTGTTTTCTTTCTCAAAATGTTGCTCATTATTTCACCTGTTGTGTCGTGTTTTTTTTTTATTTATTTTTTTATCCACTTTTTCTCCCCATTTTCTATTTTTCTCCCATCCCAATTTCATATTTCCAATTCTTTCCTCCCCTGTCTTGAACGTTGCTAGACTATGCCCCCCACTGGTCGGCTGTAGTGAGGATAGAAGCCTTGCATCACGTGTCCCCAGGGTTCGAGTTATCACCTGAGAGCGATGGGGGCCCCCTGAATTCTTTTTTCTACAATTTTTTTCCTGAAATTGTGGCAGTTTTCGAAGTCATATTTGGAGGAATATCTCATTAGGATTAGAGTCTAATATGAAAACTAATGAAACTGGCCCCCGTAAATGTCCAAACCCCCCCCCCCCCCTCCCACACACCCACCCACCCCCTCCTAATGTACAGTTTCCTCCCCCTCGTATGTATATATTTTCTGTTAGGATCTCTGTTTAACAGTACTGTATTATTTGCATATCTTGTATGTCACAAATGTAACAGCTGGCTGCTTTGTCACGTGCCTGGTGCGCCCAGCAATCACAGCGCTCCTGCGTGAAAATGCGGAAGCAGCCATTTTAGCCAAGGCTAGCTCAGTGATTTTTTTTTACTCGTTTATAAAAATGATTTAAAATGTTTATTAGCAACGCCAAGCTTTCAAACCCCCGCCGCGCGCGCGTGTGTGTGTGTGTGTGTGTGTGTGTGTGTGTGTGTGTGTGTGTGTGTGTGTGTGTGTGTGTGTGTGTGTGTGTGTGTGTGTGTGTGTGTGTGTGTGTGTGTGTGTGTGTGTGAAACACTGGCAGTGGCTAACACTACTAGCAGTGTCAACTTCAGTAGTGCTGCTAGCTGCTGCGCTAACAGCATTAGTCTTTGGTCTTTTTATAAAGACGAAGCTGTCCAGCCTTGTCCAGCCTTGTGGCAGGTTAAGCCTTTTTTTCTCGGCGGCATGTTTACTGTTTACTTTTTACTTGAGTCGCAGTTGCAGGACATGAGGACCAGGAACATCACGTTAAGCTTGCTGCTTCTTCTTCACCAAATGGGTTGGAGTAGCATTAGACACACTCATGGGCGACGCATAGTGGCTTGGAGGTGAAACGCAGCCTATTCCAATAATTAACATTCGGTTATTTAAAAAACTGAAAAGAAAAATATCATCTATTAACAATTTATTTAGGTAACATAAATAATACTAATTCGTACATTGAAAAAAAAATATATATATATATAAAAGAAAATGTAATATACATTTTTTGACAGGGGTTGTTGACTATGGGGGCTCAGACTCTATCTATGGGGGCTGAGCCCCCATTGGCCCCCACATAATTCGAACACTGCGTGTCCCCTCCGGTACACGAGGAGGCAGCCTGTCGCATCTTTTCACCGCAGCAGCTCGAACTCTCAGTGGCGAGCAGTAACGCATGGGAGGCTCACGCTGCCCCCGATACTTCCTGCTTCCGCCGCACCGGCGTCACCAAACCGACCTGTAGGAGTCGCTGTCCACAACGTCCAATCCCCACCCACCGGCTTTCCCACCCTCTAACACTGCCAATTGTGTTAGTATGACGGCCGGCCAAGCCGGTAGCAACACAGAGAGCTGGGCTCGATACCAGCATCTCCTGCGTTAGTGGCGAGCGACTTGCCCACTGCGCCACTCAGCCGCTCTTTTTTAACCTCTTTTATTTTTTTTCTAAATCAATGAGCTGTCTCATTGATCGATTGTGAATATATATTGTTTTGCAATTGGTTTGTGGTTCTGTTCTAGTGTGTTAACTTTTGTTACTTTGAAGGTGAATTTCTCCACAAAACTGCATACATAACAAGGAAGGATTTGACATTCAATTGACCTATCTCAAACCCCGCCCGCTTTTCTCGATCCTCCAATCGCAACTGCTGCTTCCCTCGTGGAGTTGTGATTGGAGGATCGAGAAAAGAGGGCGGGGTTCGAGATAGGTCAATAGAACAAAGCTCACTTGATATCAGCTGTAGAGAAGATTTAAAGGCATCGTTAGAATGTCCCTGTTAACGCAGTGAATACGTACCCCTCGCCGTGCCAAGTGCGATTAGAGAGCTGTCTTTCTCCTAGCGTATATATATGAAGTTCAAACTGTGTCTCTAGAGGTCAGCGTGAGTGAAAAAGGAGGCGCGAAGCCGCAAACCCTCCAGAAAGCCCCAGCAAATGGAATTCTCTCTCTGCTTGGTTGCCTAGGTTACGCCCCAGTAACAGGTATGTGCCATCCCGTGAGGAGCTGCACTTTAAACCACGAGGATGGCTTCTCCTCGGCCTTCGTGGTGGCACACGAGACCGGACACGTGTAAGTATAGCGCTGCCACGTTTCAAATCTTCCAAGTAACTGTAATCTGGTACACTGTAATCTGGTACACTGTAATCTGGTACACTGTAACTCTGGTACACTGTACTCTGGTATACTGTAATCTGGTACACTGTAATCTGGTACACTGTAACTCTGGTACACTGTACTCTGGTATACTGTAATCTGGTACACTGTAATCTGGTACACTGTAATCTGGTACACTGTAATCTGGTACACTGTACTCTGGTACACTGTAATCTGGTACACTGTACTCTGGTATACTGTACTCTGGTATACTGTAATCTGGTACACTGTAATCTGGTACACTGTAATCTGGTATACTGTAATCTGATACACTGTAATCTGAAAAAGAGTGCTGCTCAATAGACTCGTTTGCTTGTTATCGTTCAATGTTTGTTGTTTTATTAGGTGTGATGTACTTTTATCTATTATGTGTTAATGTAACTATGAAGCTGTATCTTTAACATGGTGTGTACCGAAACCAAATATCACCAGCCCTGGTTGTGTGGCATTTAAAGTTCTATTATATTATGTTATATTCTTACTTAGCAGTTAAATGTTACGGACAAGTAGGAGTACTCTGGTCTAGAAAATGATTCAGGTAATACTGCAAAGCAAAACTCCCAACTGAAATGACTTGTTTCGGTGACTCTTGACAGTGTTTCCGTGGGTTACCGTCTCCTCTCCTCCTCTCCCCTCCCCTCTTCTCCTCTCCTCTCCTCCCCTGTCATCTCCACTCCTCTCCTCTCCTCTCCTCTCTTCTCCTCTCCTCTCCTCTCCTTTCCTTTCCTCTCCTCACCTGTCATCTCCACTCCCCTCCTCTCCTCCTCTCCTCTCCTCTCCTCTCCTCTCCTCTCCTCTCCTCTCCTCTCCTCTCCTCTCCTCTCCTCTCCTCTCCTCTCCTCTCCTCTCCCCTCCCCTCCTCTCCTCCCCTCCTCTCCTCTCCTCCCCTCCTCTCCTCTCCTCTCCCCTCCTCTCCTCTCCTCTCCTCTCCTATCCCCTCCTCTCCTCTCCTCTCCTCTCCTCTCATCTCCTCCTCTCTTCTCCCCTCCCCTCCTATCCCCTCCTCTCCTCTCCCCTCCTCTCCTCTCCTCTCCTCTCCTCTCCTCTCCTCTCCTCTCCTCTCCTCGCCCCCCCCCCCCCCCCCCCTCCAGGCTGGGCATGGAGCATGACGGCCAGGGGAACCGCTGTGGAGATGAGGTCCACATGGGGAGCATCATGGCCCCATTGGTACAGGCTGCTTTCCACCGCTTCCACTGGTCTCGCTGCAGCATGCAGGAGCTGGGGCGCTACCTGCAGTGAGTCCTACACACACACACACACACACACACACACACACACACACACACACACACACACACACACACACACACACACACACACACACACACACACACACACACACACACACACACACACACACACACACACACACACACACACACACACACACACACACACACACACACACACACACAGTGCACGTATAAAATAACCTTCCTAATATCAGAGACGTTCCAGGGGGAGACTATGATATGTGTCATATGAGCTCCACAAGCCTTAACCTCAGACTGGAGCAGATACAGGCTCCCTGTCCCGCCCCCACCTCAGACTGTCCCGCCCCCACCTCAGACTGTCCCGCCCCCACCTCAGACTCACTTCACCCCGACAGGGGATGTAGAGGTTTTGATAGAAATCAGGGTAAATATTGGACCTTCTCCTACGAGCTGAAGGTGTTCCGAACACGTCGACACTAAATAAATGTTTTCCTGACTTGTGGATCCAGCGCAGAACAAGTTTGTCTGAGGTGCGTCCAGCCACCTCACAGTGTCAACGGTCGCGCCTGTGTGTAAAAGTCCCGCCCACTTAGGAGACACAAACTGTTCCGTTTTCATCCCGCTGGCGTTGCTTTTAATAATGTTCTCTTCTCTTGTTATAAGATAAGATAAGATATCCCTTTATTGATCCCCTTGGGGTCATTTGGGCGTCATAGCAGCATGGGTGAGGGGGGAGGGGAGGTACAGGTATGGACAGGGTAAGAAAGACATCAATATAGGCAATATAATTAAAATAAGAAGTAACAGTGTAAACAATATACATATAATTAGTTAACAGTATAATCATAGGTTACAGTTATATTATACATTACAGTAAATATGGGCAATACAACACTTAGAATCTGAATATAATACTATGAGTAAGAGTAAAAATACACAAGGTGCCCTAACTGGCCTGATATTCGTCATACGTTGCAGTCCGTGCAGGTTTTGGTGGTTAATTAAGAGTCAGACACACTTAGTGGTCATAGATTCCTAGTAGTTCTCGAGTTCTGCCACCGTTAGTTCTCCGTCTGCTGGCAGCGGTCTCTGCCCACTGTTGTGGAGCCTGATCGCCGCCGGGTACGAAGGACCGTCCGAATCGGTTAGTGGTGTGTGTAGTGATTTTATAGACCTGTTTGCTGTATAAGTCAGACTTAGTGTGCGCATGCATCAGTGGGGCAAAAGGAACGTAATCCTGGTCAGAACAACAGGGCAGACTACAATATATTTGCATTTTTTAGCCATGCTAGCGATCTAAACAATCAATCCATGCCAAAGCTAGATATGTAAAAGGTGAACGACTCACACTCACAGCCATGCTGATTTGGCAAAATTAAATCCAGCCATTTTCGTTTGAAACTACTTTTAGTCAGGGGAGTGCCATGGTTTCTCCATTTTTTAGCACAGCAGCTTGCGCAGGTCCGGGGCAACTTAGTCACGTGACTCAGTTGGTATTGCTGATTGGCTCAAACACGGTATGTTTGTAAACAGCGAACAGGTCTATAGGGAGGTGTAGTCTGACGTCACTTTGGTCCGCCCGCGAGGGATTTATCATTGGGAAAATGGATTATCGGCTATTGTAACAATTCTGCCGCATGAACATTGAAAAGCTTTCCATTTTTGCACAAAATGAGTTCCCTTCTTAGGTTTATCTTTTTTTATTGGAAGAATTAGTACATTTATACATTTCAGTTATCCAAATTATACAACTTCCATTTCCTTCCCCATTCCTATCCCCTAATCCCACCCATCCCACCCAGTGAGGGCGACGACAAACATACATGTAAAAAAAAAAAAAAAAATTAATAATTAAACAAAAGTACAGATGTGGCAGACAAAGCTACGAAAAAAAAAAAAAAAGGAAAATTAAAAGAAAGCAAAAGGGGGGTAAAAAATATATATGTAAGGGATAATGTATGGCTACGAGGTCATTGTCGCAAAATAATTGACCGACACGGAGTTTAAAATACCGAGGCGCCGCACCGAGGTGTTTTAAACGTAGTGAAGGTCAATTATTTTGCGACAATGACCGAGTAGGCTATACATTATCCCGCTTATTACATGGCTAACTTACTAACAATATACCTAATTCATTTGACAAATCGCAGTTGTTCTGTGGCTCTGTCAGCCCAAATAAAGTGATTATTATTATCGCGGGCAGCCTCTGTTCTGGGCTGGCTCCGCTGACACTCCGCTGTCAGTGCAGCGCTATACATTATCCCGCTAACTTACTAACAATATACCTAATTCATCTGACAAATCGCAGTTGTTCTGTGGCTCTGTCAGCCCAAATAAAGTGATTATTATTATCGCGGGCAGCCTCTGTTCTGGGCTGGCTCCGCTGACACTCCGCTGTCAGTGCAGCGCTATACATTATCCCGCTAACTTACTAACAATATACCTAATTCATTTGACAAATCGCAGTTGTTCTGTGGCTCTGTCAGCCCAAATAAAGTGATTATTATTATCGCGGGCAGCCTCTGTGTTCTGGCTCCGCTGTGTTCTGTCTCCGCTCGTCGCTCCGCCCCCTGTCATCGCCGGCACGGCAGTGTCTAATTGCACTGAAACAGTGTGTCAGTGGGCTTGATTGCGAACAGCTGTGCTCTGCGGTCATTATTGAAAAATCTGCGGTCATTATTGAAAAATAATTACCGCAGTCGGGGGGCTATTGACCAATCACAAGCAAGCATTTCGGCAAATGTGAAAACGCCATGTAATAAATAATAATAATATATAATATAAATTATACTCTCCATTTTGGTAGCGTGATTTCCAGATGGTGAAACAAATAAAATGGAAAGTAAATTTAACACCCTTAGCAGACCACCACAATGCCATCTCCCCAGCCATGCGTGGGCTAGCAGTGTCATGAAGGTAGATAGGGGGAGGAGGGGGGTCATGGGGTCCCAAGTTTGGGTGGAGTCATTTGGGTTTTGAAATGAGATAGGAAGGGCTGCCATGTTTTGTGGAAGATATCTGTGTGGCCTTGTGTTGTAAATCTGATTTTCTCTATATGTATAAGAGACATGACATCCCTCATCCAGTGTAAGTGTGAAGGGGGAGTGGCTGCCTTCCAGTTGAATAGGATGAGGCGTCTGGCAATGAGTGAGGCAAAGGCCATGGCATTGGATTGCCCAATAGATATTGCAGCGTTTTCCGGTGTTAAACCAAATAGTGCAATAAGAGGGCATGGGTCAATATTCATAAAAAATATATCTGAGTAATATTTAAAAATGGAAGTCCAGAAAGGGGCCAACATTATTGTTTTAAAGCATTTTTGGTTGAAATAAAATTCAGCGACTAAAATTTGTACGATTAATTGCAAATATTTTCATGTTGAGCTATAGATTGTGGGTGAATACACACAGAAAGAGAGAGAGATTCTCGCGAATATAAAGTGCGGTACAAATTGAATCTATTATTATTATTATTATTAAAGGTACACCATGCAAACATGTTCATGCTTTATTTGTTTTAAACGAGACGATTTAGAAATGGGCAATGGGGAAATACATTGCGCTTTCAAGATGGTGGACCGGCCGGAAACAGCAATGACGTAACCACTACACCTCCCTATTGTATCCTTGCTAATATTATTCACTCTCCTTATCCCCCCCCCCCCCCCCCCCAGCTCCTACGACTGTCTCCGTGACGACCCCTTCGACCACAACTGGCCGTCGCTACCCCAGCTCCCCGGGCTGCACTACACCATGAACGAACAGTGCCGCTTCGACTTCGGTGTCGGCTACACCACATGTACCGCGGTAAGAGATCGCCGCAGTGCAGCGCTCTTAAAGGGACAGGACCCCATTTCTTTCTTGTCACAGTCGATGTTAATCGTAGGCGAAGAGTCTTTTCTCGGCACGATCCATGCTGTTCCTCATGCTAGCTCCGGGTGGTTAGCCCCACGCCTTACTCCACCATGCATACCAATGTAACCCAGGACCACATGCGGCCGCGCTAACCAGCGGAGCTAAAGGGTCCGACCAGTTAGCAGGCGCCGGTTGACTGCGACCGACTCGTCAGTGGTTTACGCTAGGGCTGCTCGATTATAGCGGAAAATCATATTCCCGATCATTTTAATTGATATTGAAATCACGATTATTAAACACGATTACTCTCTGTCGTCTTCTACAAGTTACTATGGATGTTTCAAACTTAACTGGAGAGAGCACCTTGGCTCCCTCCTCCCTTTCAACATGAGCTGAAACTACCGTTTGGCCTTGGGGGGGGGGGATGGGGGCGGAGCACACCGCTGTGATGGAAGGGTGCGCCGCATTTACAACACAAAATGAGAGCAACGTGGCACACGGCACAAAAATGATAGTTGTATCTCCATTATCTTGCTTTCATGATCGTGGGAAGACAAAATCATAATTCAAATCGAAACTCAATTAATTGCCCAGCCCTATAGTGCAAACACTAGTGGATTTCAGTGAGCTTCAGTGAGCTTGTACGCCTGAATACTTTTACCAACGGATTTCCAGTTCCACGTTCACGTTCTGCGCTCTGATTGGCCACTGACGTTTCTGGTCGCGCCAATCGTGTGACGCCGTTTCTTTCACCGGTTAAGCTTAGGCACTCTTTCGAAGTTGGTTACGGTTAGAGTTTGTCTTAGAGCAGGGCGATAGAACACCAGCCCTGATTCCAAACTCTAACCTTAACCAACTTCGAAAGAGTCGCCTAAGCTTAACCAGTGATAAACTAGGCGTTAGGTAGGAAATCCGTTGGTAAAAGGAATAGACGCAGCTTGTACAGACGGGAGCTCGACCCCATTGACTTTGCATGGGTTTGTGGCTAACTATCCTGAGCTATCTGAGGAACGGCATGACTCGTGCTGAGAGAAGGTTCCAGAAATCAGCACAATCCTTTCAACCATAGGCCTACTAACACAGCTAGCGTCTACTAACTTTGACTAACTCTACTAATACCAGGGGTGTAAAGTACTTGAGTAATTGTACTTTGTTACAATACTTAAGTACTGTTTTGGGGGATTTGCACTTTACTCTAGTATTATTAGGTTTTTATACTTGTACTTTTACTCAATTACATTTCAGAGAAAAAAAAACATACTTTTTATTCCTTACATTTAAAATGCAGACCTACAAAGTACAAATCTCGCAGGTCCAGCCATTTTAATTGGTATATTTGTTTCTCTGGCCGAACTAACGTTAACGTTATTAATCCTGCAGCCGCACTTTATTTAAAAACAGCCAATCAAATCCCCATCAATGGAAAATTACCCCGCCCATACCCATGCTGATTGGTCCTTGTGCAAGACTAGAAAGCGGGGATCTTTGATTAAACACCTGCTATCAGAAGAATAGATGGTCAGAAAAAAGGTTTACTTTTACTTTTTAGTACTTAAGTACATTTAAAAGTAGAAACGTTTTGACTTTTACTCAAGTGTGCTTTTGAGACAGTACCCATACTTTCACTTAAGTATCATTTCTGGGTACTTTTTACACCCCTGACTAGCGGTGACATACCGTAAGCCTACTACGTCACGCATACTCTGGGGCGGTTGTCAGCCAGCCTTTTCAAGACTAAGATCGCGTTGTCCTCTGTGATGATACAGTGTGCTATTTTTTAGTTGAGGTCAACTCTGAATTCAATCTATTCAAATTTCGCAAGTGAAGCTATGATTCCATAGCTCATTATGGAAATGTTTCTCAATTTTATTTTCAAGATATAGATTAGACTGGAAATATAGATTAGACTGGTCACTTTCTTTCTTTTTTTCTTTTAATTGGAAAGAAAATGTCCTTCCTGAATCGCACCTGAACTGATCCCAGGCCTGCCCTCTGATCTACACTTTGTCCATATGTAATGAACACACACACACACAAACACGCACACACACACACTACACACACACTAACACACGCCCACACACACACACACACACACACACACACACACACACACACACACACACACACACACACACACACACACACACACACACACACACACACACTAACACACACTACACACACACGCACACACACACACACACACACACACACACACACACACACACAGCTACACAACCTTCTGATGTCCTATACTCTCCTCTCCTGGGCCACGTTGAGGTTTGACACAAGTCTTAAAAGCAGGTAATTGGTTTTGATAGCTGCCTTTCTTCTCTATTAATATATTAACACGGCAGTTACCTTGATATGAGCAAAGAGCCTTCAGAGTAGATAACCGAGTCACACACAGACAGGCTACCACATGGGCAGAGATGGGAAAGTAACTTAATAAGCACTTAAGTAAAAATGTTAGGTATTTGTACTTGAGTATTTCATTCTTAAGGGACGTTTACTCAATTGCAAATACAAGTGCAGGGGGGAGGCATACAATTGTTTCATAAAAACTATATACCACCAGCTCTTTTAACTGAACCCATAGAGATGAATGCAGCAAAGACATAATGTCTCCTCATCAAGTACTTATCTAAGTCTTTTGTTGTATACCTTAGTACAATATTGAATATTTTGATCAGAGATCTATAACTAACCGCAACCGTCCCAGCTTGCTAGCTCCTGTCTGGGCAGCAGAAAATATTAGGGATGCCCCGATCGATCGGCCACCGATCGTTATCGGCCGATAACCAGTATAAATATGCGATCGGTGATCGGTGATAATGCTTTAATTTCGCCGATCGTCCAAACCGATTTCACTAGCTGTCGCTGAGTTCTGTCTCAACACCGGGTGGTGCGGCGTCTGCTCTCGAGTCCAGCACGCATGTAAACACGGGTCTAGTAGTGGTCTACTCTAGTGGGACGGGACACGGGAGGACGGCGTCTCCCTGAGCTAACGTTAGCTTAGCTACCGTTACAAAATGACCCAGTCAACTATTCACTTTTAGTTTAATACATGATGAGGCATTGTCTAACCGAACGGTATCTAGCCGGCCAGCTACCGATAGCTCCTGACATAAACAAACTCTCCACAAAGTCTAGTAGAGTGTATGATACCTGTTAGCTGTTAGCTCACGTTAGCGCAAGCTAGTTCACTGTTCAAAACGAAATGTCCCATTGAACTAAATAATTCACTGAGGCGTTGTATTAACATTATATATCCGGCTAGCAGTAGCTACAGATGGCTCCTGATATCAATGTCTTATAACACTGATTCGATGCGTATTCGAGCTGAGGGCTTGTGAATGTGATTTAACGTTATACCAATACTAGGGTCCAGCTGCAGCGCCGGAGAATCCTTGCCGTAGCTCGAGGCTACTCGAGTATAGGGTCCAGGTGCAGCTCCGGAGAATCCTGGCCGTAGCTGGAGGCTACTAGAGTACCACAGACAGTGGAGCTTGTTGCGTGGTGGCGATGTCTCGCAGATAATACAAGTACAAGTCTAATTATATAATATATATATTTTATAAAAAAAAATTAAAAAAAAATTTATATAAAATAAATTTTAATTTCTTTTAATCAAAAACAATCGGTATCGGATCGGTATCGGCCGATATGGCTCACGACGATCGGTGATCGGTATCGGTGGCAAAAAACGTGATCGGGGCATCCCTAGAAAATATCATACAATTTAAGATAAGATAAGATAAGATATTCCTTTATTGATCCCTTTGGGGACATTCTGGCATCATAGCTGCATGGGGGAGGGGGGACAGGAGGTACAGGTATGGGCATGGTAATAGTAGAAGGTACAGGTATGGGCAGGATAATAGTAGAATAGTATAGAATAGAATAGTAGAATAGTATTTAGTAATAGTATTTCCTTGTGCACTTGCACGCTCGTTCATATTTGCTCATATAATTAATCGCACACCAAACACACCGACGTGTTTGTGATTCATAGTTTTGTAAGAAATGCCAACCCAACTTTATAAACAAATTACATAGCTACCCAGAGTTGCTGTACAACACAGGAGAGGCTGGGTAGTGTAGAGGTCTATGCACTTGTCTACCACTGCAGAGACTTAGGGGGGCTGTCAGCAGTACGTCCGGCTTGGTCAGTTGCCCCTACATAGTACACAACATGGCAGTGTTCGCGGGGGTTGGAAGCCGGTGGAGTCTGGTCATTACAATAACGCCTCCTACTCCCGTCCAGCGGGGAGGTGATCTGGGGGAGATAGCGTGAACCTCCACACGTTCTCCCAGTGAAACTCCTGGCTGTCAGGTGAAAACAAGCAGCTGGCGACTCCACATGTATAGGAGGAGGCATGTGGTAGTCAGTCTACACAACACCCTCCCCAGACCGACAGTATAGGACCAGGAAGGGAATTGGCATAACGACTAAATCGGGGGGGATGGGATAAAAAAAATAGAAAGAAAAATATTTTGGGATGTTCGATATTGGCTTTTTTACCGATATCCGATATACCGATATTGTCCAACTCTTAATTTCCGATACCGATATCAACCGATACCGATATATGTGGGGTCCCCCCCCCCCCCCCCCCCCCCCATAAAAACGGAATAATTTCAGGTAATTAACATTACATATCTCTTGTCGTGGAATTAACACAACATTATGCATACTTTTCACAATAAATAAAATAAGAATTTGTTCTTACTTGCTTGCCTGGGTAAATAAAGGTTAAATAAATGTTAAAAAATAATACTTTATACTATAATAATACTTTTTTTGTAAATGTTTTTAAACCGATACCGATCATTTCCGATATTACATTTTAATGCCAATATCGGCCGATAATATCGGACATCCGTAAGAAAAATAATTGGTGTACACACAGTAAACCTCTGCCACCACTGTACATGGGATTGACACCCGAAGATGCCACCATAGTATTGAGAAGAGGATAGGAACTCTCACAACTGTTCCACACAGTAGTGGAGCCCTCCTTGTCCGTCCGTTCCCCCCCCCCCCCCACCCCCACCTCGACCCCGCACCTCAACCCCCAGCATCTTGACAGGCACTGAGCACCCTCTCCTCTAACCTTTACCCTCTTTGTGGCTGCGAGGCCACGGGTGGCACGCTGTTGGGGGGGGGGGGGGTATGGGGCAGGGCTGTTGCTTGATTGACAGAAGGGGGCTTGTTCAGGGGGGGAGGGGAGGGGAGGGGGGGCTTTGCACGCCTTGCTAGATTACCCTCTATTCTCTTGTCAAACCCCATTCCTCTCAGCTACAAAAGGCGGGCCAATCAGGATCGCAGGTAAGGTGACCCCCACCTCCCCCCCCGACGAGACACGTGGCCGCTTTTTTTCGTCCTTTATTTCATTACCCCCCCCCCCCCTGCCCCCTCC
>NC_140180.1:15139215-15144592 GCF_963971535.1 Notolepis coatsorum | reverse complement strand
ACATATATTTCTTGGTTTGGACCATGTTAACCATCATCACTATTACTACTGTCTGATTCAATCCTGCCATTCACTACTGTTCACTACTACTACTGTTATCACTATTATCATTATTACATTATCTTACCTGTACCGCCCCCCCCCCCCCCATCCCCCTGATGCTATGACACTTGAATTTCCACAAGGGGATTAATAAAGGAACACTTGAGTTAATTTGACTTGAAAACATGTCTTGCAATGGGGCTACCCATTTATTTACATTTGGATCACGGGTTACGGCTTTAACGGTACCGCGTTATAGCAGGGAAATCTTTCCCAAGGACCCCCCCCCCCCCCCCCCAAAACAGAATTAATCGAATGGAGTTATTCACTTGTTATCCTCATTGTTTACATGGATTGATATTATGTTAGATTATTTATCTGGTCCGAAGGGTTCGATCGATATCTTGTGAACCAAACGCTCTTCCAGAGCCAGTGAGCAGCAGTGTGTGAGTTTGTCAACATTAGATCTCAGCCTCTACTCCGGACGGATTTCTGGCTCTTTAATCATGAATAAAAAATAGAATGAAATAAAAATTGACATAAATAAAAGAATACTCCACCCAATACAGTATGCATTATGATCTTAGAATTCAAAACAATGTAAAATGTTTTATTATGACCCATATAACTCTGTAGGATAGCATGTACAATAATGCTGTATATACCATATATATATACATATTCACACATTCTTACCATATATATATATATATATCTGTCCACATCTGTCTGTACATACCGGCATATAATCATCCTGTAGATACTATATCTATATACATATCCCTTACCTACTCTTACTAGTTACGCTGCTGGCCAGTATGACTACTACCATAGTGTCTTTATACCTGTATCACTGTACATATTAATACTACAACTCTGTACATACATCTGATTAGCACTATTACTCAGTAGTACTCATTTATATATTCCATACCAGTTTAATCACCTGTACATTGTATATTATTACTATTGCACTTTACTGTTACATTTGCACTCTGGTTGGATGCCACACTTCTGTCCATTGTACTTGTGCTGTATGATGACAATAGATTTTAATCTAATCATGAACAAGAAGATGTAAGTAACCCATACCACCGGAGGATCAGCCCTGATGTCGTCTCAGACGACGTCCACAAAATCAATGCTGCCTGTGGGAGAGAAACTCCTTGTTGTCACCTGAGAGTCTCCAGTGGCTTCTCCTGCCTCTTGATAGCATCAGCAGTCAGAGTGTCGTCTGCCTTGTGTCTGTGGCTCCACCACCGAGGCTCACTCGTGTTCTCACACCAGCATCACCGAGGCTCACTCGCGTTCTCACACCCAGCATCACAGGGGCGACAGCGGTTCAGGAGGCAAAGCGGTCGCCTGGCAATCGGAAGATTCACCGGTTCGATCCAGGCCCCTCTCACAGCTATACTGAACTGTATAAAATCAGAGCAGTAGTAACCTACAGTAGGCTATTCCCCTTACTGTTGGTCTGGGGAGGGTGTGTAGATGTAACAGATGTGATTCAGCGTTGGTTTAAATAACATTCAAAAGTCCTCAGATTCTCGGCTCATGTGCAGATTTGTCCTGGTGATCTGGTGGTATATAGATGCACAATATCAGGTGGGGTTCCACACCGAGGTCATTTTCATCAGCTACAATAATTTAAAAAAAATACAAATACGCTCATTAGCCATGAGCTACAAGAAGCACAATTATATTACCAATCAATAATAATAATAATAATAATAATAATAATAATAATAATAATAATAATAATAATAATAATAATAATAATAATAATAATAATAATAATAATAATAATAATAATAATAATAATAATAATAATAATAATAATAATAATAATAATAATAATAATAAATAATAATAATAATCATAATCATAATAATAATCATAATAATAATCATAATAATAATAATAATAATAATAATAATAATAATAATAATAATAATAATAATAATAATAATAATAATAATAATAATAATAATAATAATAATAATAATGTATTATAATAATAATAATAATAATAATAATAATAATAATAATAATAATAATAATAATAATAATAATAATAATAATAATAATAATAATAATAATAATATAATAATAATCAATAAGCTAAGTGGACAGCTGACAATCGTACAGTAAAACCTTTATACAGCTCAAACACACCGGTGTCTTGTTTCCCTTGTAGCTTAACATTATATATATCATATTCTACTAGATCCTTGTAGCTTAACATTAAGCTACAAGCTGTTGTGAAGCACTTTGAACTGCAACCTCTGTATGAAAAGTGCTATACAAATAAAGTTATTATTATTATTATTATTATTATACATATACTATTCTACTAGATCCTTGTAGTTTAACATTATACATATCATATTCTACTAGATCCTTGTAGCTTAACATTATACA
The DNA here is from genome assembly GCF_963971535.1 of Notolepis coatsorum. Lineage (NCBI taxonomy): Eukaryota > Metazoa > Chordata > Actinopteri > Aulopiformes > Paralepididae > Notolepis > Notolepis coatsorum. The sequence continues at coordinate 15,142,129 of NC_140180.1, read as the reverse complement.
TATCATATTCTACTAGATCCTTGTAGTTTAACATTATACATATAATATTCTACTAACTAGATCCTTGTAGTTTAACATTATACATATCATATTCTACTAGATCCTTGTAGTTTAACATTATACATATCATATTCTACTAGATCCTTGTAGTTTAACATTATACATATAATATTCTACTAACTAGATCCTTGTAGTTTAACATTATACATATCATATTCTACTAACTAGATCCTTGTAGTTTAACATTATACATATCATATTCTACTAACTAGATCCTTGTAGTTTAACATTATACATATCATATTCTACTAACTAGATCCTTGTAGTTTAACATTATACATATCATATTCTACCAGATCCTTGTAGCTTAACATTATACATATCATATTCTACCAGATCATTAACATTATACATATCATTCTACCAGATCCTTGTAGCTTAACATTATACATATCATATTCTACCAGATCATTAACATTATACATATCATTCTACAGATCCTTGTAGATTAATATTATACATATCATATTCTACCAGATCCTTGTAGATTAATATTATACATATCATATTCTACCAGATCCTTGTAGATTAACATTATACAGATCATATTCTACCAGATACTTTCTATAAATAAACGCTCACAACTTAGAAAATGTAATGACAGAACAGTACTATTAATAATAATGGCCTACCGCTTGTAGTGCTGAACCAGACTGGGAGGGGGAACAGGGTGACTCCTCCCCTGATCTACAAGCGGGCAAATTCCCAACCAACAGCAAAATACCTCACAACATCACATTCATACAGTGGCATGTGGATGCAAAACTAACCCTGATAAATAGACTACCACATGCCTCCTCCGCCAAGCTCTGCACCTACTTGTAAATACTAACGTATCCCACTGAATAAACTGTACAGCTGGATGCAGACATGACTTCAAATATTTGAACTACGTCAGGTGTGCTTGGTTTATCATATAGTATACGAGCCAAGTAATAGCTGTCTGGGTACCAGTTAATGTTTAACGAGTCCTTTCTAGTGTGTCCTTTTAAAAGACTATAATCAAAACATTCTGTATTATGGTCAGTGTGACCGACTGACCGTAGTCTTTCTTTGCTTTTGATTCACCATTCACATAAAAGAATTAGTGCTGTCAATAGATAAAAGAAATTTAACTAATTAATCTCACAATCTTCGGTAATTAATCTAGATTAATCTAGATTAAAACTCGCATCGTTCTACTTAAGACCGAAGCTTGTAACAGATATTTACTTGAGTAAAATCATGGAATTAATGTAAAATCAACACAAAGAAAGTATATTTAGATTCAAAGACTATTTTAATAGCTTTCTTTGAATACAGTTTCTCTCCTGTGAAATACAAATGTTCAACAAAACCATCAACATTGACTCAGCTAGACCGCTTTCTTATAATATATTGAACATTTTTCACTCCATAGATTAATCTAGATTAGTGCTGTCAGGCGATTACAGGATTTGTAATTAATTAATCTAATTAATCGCATTTTAATCGCATAACCATTTTATGCCTGATATTCTATATTCTATAATCATATTTCAAATTGCATGTGTCCGGATGGCAGAATTCAGTACTGTATCTACAAAACCTTCTGTTTAATCATCTTCCATCTATTAATTTGCTTAGATTTTTCAGGTCTGGTCAATTTGAGCATGGTGTTATTATTCACAGTCAAAGATTAAAAAAAAAATTATTGATATTCTCATTTGGTTCATTACAATTTACTCAAAATAAAATGTTCATTCAATCAATCACCGCGCAGATTGATTGATTGAATGAAAATGTTATTAACAGATTGCAGATGGTACAATACAGTACGGCTCAATACACACAATTGTTAAGGGGATGCAGACCAGAGAAAGACTTTCGTCTTGTTTACATCAGGGTCCCCCATTTTCAATTCATAATGAATTGTAAGTAAGGGTGCAACTTGCAACGTGCAATCCATTCTTTGTGGATCTAGCCCACAGTATTTCTGACACTGGGAATACATTCCCTGAGATTCATAGATGTCCCTAGAATCAGATACCAAGAACATGCAAATGGACCATATTAAAAAAAAGTCTGTAAATGTGTATTCTACATTCTTATGGAATGAATGAGATAAAAAAATATATATTAAAAAAAAAAAATTGTAATTAATTTTGAGTTAATTTCATAACGCGATAATTTGCTGTGTAACTATTTAATCTAATTAACGCGATAAACTGACAGCCCTAATCTAGATTACATTTTTTTAACGCTTTAAAGAATTTAAATTAATCTCCAGAGTTAAAGCATTAATTTTGAGCAATAGATTGTGTAGAGAAGAAGTAGTTTCTGTCATCAAAGAGTACATTTAGTAGTTTTAAGTACATAATTATTAGCCTCTACACTGGACAGTGGCTCAGGAGGTAGAACGGCCGTCTGGTGATCGGAAGGTTCCCGGTTCGATTCCTGCTCCTGACGGCAGCGTGCCCTTGAGCAAGACACTTAACTTTTTTTTCTCACAGTTTACCTGGTGTTATGGTATGGCTACCGCTATTAGCGTGATGTCCAAGGCTTATTTTCATTGTTTGTGACCTTGAAACTATTTTAATAAAATTTGACTGAGCCAAACCAAGCTGTGTGATATTATGAATACAGTTGAATGCATACATTTGTTTTTTTAAATGGAAATTGAATCGTGACCTCAAAATCTAAATCCATATCAATTCTGAAAACGTGTGAAATGTTTACGCCGTTACTAAACTGTACCGAACTGTACAAAATCATAGCAGTAACATACATGAAAACAAATGTTTTTCATTCTCCAATTCCCCCCTGGTCATTGTGCTGCCCTACTGTCGGTCTGGGGAGGGTGTACACTACCACATGCTGCCCTACTGTCGGTCTG
>NC_140180.1:15126715-15131715 GCF_963971535.1 Notolepis coatsorum | reverse complement strand
TGTATAAGTATGTATACAGAAGGATTATTATGCAGGTTTATTCAGACAGATATGGATATATATATATATATATATATATATATATATATATATATATATATATATATATATATATATATATATATATATGCTGTAAATATGAATATATAGACTCATATGGGTATTTCCAGGATAACGTCAGATCTCCTGCCAAGCTACTGCTCCTATCATGTGGGGGAAGAGAGCCCGATACATCAGGCTCCAGCAGCCAGATCTGCTGACGGGGGAGAAAAGTCAGTCCACCTCCCTGGTGTTACCCATGGTCCCTCTCTCCAGAACTCTTCCTCCTCCTCCTCCTCCTCCTCCTCCTACTTCCTGTCTCACCGCCATCGCTCAGAACTCTCAGGGAGACTTCTGGGAAGTTTCCCACTCAAGCTACAGTAGGGAACCCCAGTCATCTGGTTCGGATTGGGTACTTAGTGTGCGTGTGCGTGTGCGTGTGCGTGCGTGTGTGTGTGTGTGTGTGTGTGTGTGTGTGCGTGTGTGTGTGTGTGTGTGTGTGTGTGCGTGTGTGTGTGTGTGTGTGTGTGCGTGTGCGCGTGCGTCTGTTTGTGTAGTATTACTAATTCCTTCTCTACGAGAAAACGAAACGCCCTCTGTTAAAAAAGAAATTAGTATATAGAATTAAAGTGCACATAAATGTACAAACGTTCTTTTATTTGAATGCCGGGTGGCGTTCATGGTTCCGGATACATCGACCTCTGAAGGGTAAAGCGAGCGGCGGGCGGTGGTCCAGTCGAGCTGGCGCTGATGACTATAAAGTTGCAATCGGCTGATTTGGAAACAACACGGCCTCTTTTCGGGGGAACACAGCGGGTGTTTGGTTTTTGCGAGCCGTAAGCACTGGCGTCGGCATTAGCTACGCGGGCCTGGATGCCGTGAGTTAGTTACTATAGTTCATGTGAAACGTGGCCGATTTCGTTACTCATCACGTGGCGCTGTTTTTCTAAAAATCGCTGAAGTGGATCTAGAAGTTTGCTGGCTTGTTGCATTTTCGTGAACTTAACACATTTTGTATGCAAAGCTTCTTTTAAATTGGTTGCACTTGTCTTCAATAGTTAAACAGCATGCGGTAAAAGTGCAAAGGTAAAGTGCTTCCAGAACGATACTCAAGCACTTTCCACCCCCCTGGTCCTTGGCCCCTCCCCTCCTGCCCTCCCAGGCAGCGCGCGGTCCCGCTTGACCCCTGGACGCCCTGCCCTGCCCTGCGGTGTCTTTGAGCGGGGCTGAGATCCCACAGTGCTGGCTGGTTGTTCCAGGGTGTGACTCACACACACACACACACACACACACACACACACACACACACACACACACACACACACACACACACACACACACACACACACACACACACACACACACACACACACACACACACACACACACACACACACACACACACACACACACACACACACACACACACACACACACACACACACACACACACACACACACACACACACACACACACACACACACACACACTCACACACACACACACACACACTCACACACACACACACACACACACACACACACACACACACACACACACACACTCACACACACACACACACACACACACAGACACAGAGCGCGGGCCAAGTTTATCCTCAGCTCCTCTCTCTCTCTCTCTCTCTCTCTCTCTCTCTCTCTCTCTCTCTCTCTCTCTCTCTCTCTCTCTCTCTCTCTCTCTCTCTCTCTCTCTCTCTACGTCTCTCCACACACGCTAACGCCAATTCAGCATTCCTTCCATGCCTGTACAGGGACGTTAAAAAGACCATAACAGATGAAATCGATCGTATCGCGCCGTCCACAGGTGAAAATTCATAATAGTAATCACGTTGGTCGATTCGTTTGCGAAGATTAATGACGACTACTATGTCGGATACTTGTGTGTCATGTTTGTTTTTGGGGTCACGTTTTTTGGAGATGGGGCCAGTATCAAATTCAATACATATCACTTTAGGGAGTGGGGTGGGGATGTGTGTGCGTGTGCGTGTGTGTGTGTGTGTGTGTGTGTGTGTGTGTGTGTGTGTGTGTGTGTGTGTGTGTGTGTGTGTGTGTGTGTGTGTGTGTGTGTGTGTGTGTGTGTGTGTGTGTGTGTGTGTGTGTGTGTGTGTGTGTGTATAGGCATAGATTTAGGGTGGGGGGGGGGGGGGGGGGGGGTTGCAGGGGATATTGAGAAGAGGTACATACTTACAGTACAAAAGCCTGTAACTATATATTAACCAACAATTCCAGACACCCCTACAGGACCCTACCATCTCAACCTTGTATAGATGTGCTTCTCATAAAAGTTGGAAAAAAAGAGTTGATTCCACCACAATGCAGGAAACCGAAGTGGGAGCTCAACACTCTGCCTACTCCCAGAGATGAGGGAGGTTTAACTGCAGTCAAGGTGTTGACAGGATGTTAATCCCATAAAAAAAAGAAATATTAAAAAAAACAGGGTAAACAATTAAAGGGCGCTGTTACATGTGTCATAATGCAAAGCCGCAGGCTTGGGAGGAGAGAAATGAGGAGGGAGAACCGGTGTTACTTATATCACGTGTATATTTTGAAACGCGCGTGAACAGAACGCAGAGAGAGCTGCTCCCTGTTCGAGGCAAACCTCTCTTGTCACAACAACGTCTCCGCAACACACTATTTTTAATCTGGAAGGAGATAAACACGGTGGTTATTAAATCGTTTACCTCGACCGCCACACACCGCCGAGCGCATTAGAGGATGAGAACTAAGTCCAGAAAAGACAGGTAGAGAGAAACGAAAGAGGAGTTGATTCTTCCGAAAGAGATCAGATATTGTTTTCTTATCTAGATTAAAATCCTGATCAGTGATACGAATGTAACGATGCATCAACGCCATTCTCGCCTCGACTATTGTAACAGTGTACCGCCAGCCGGTTTAGCAGCTCGCGCCCGCAGGGCGTTTCAACTCATACCGAACACCCAGTGATGTACCTGAACACGTTCAATGAACTCGTTCATATTTTGGGTGAACGTGAACTGAACGTACTGTATTTCCGCTAGATGAATGTAATTGTGAACGTGTTGATGCTCGGCGCTCTATCACAGTATAACTTCTTTCAAAAGTGTGGATGGGCACACACACACACACACACACACACACACACCGAAATGTTTCGGTGTGTGCGTGTTGCGCGCGGAGAGAGAGACTCGTTACGCGCAACGCGGGCCGCCCCCTTCAAGGGAATGGTCGGGGAAACACTGATACATAATCACAGTGTGATGGAAATGCCACTATTCTGATCGCTGTCTGTGGTTCTATATTATGGGTTGTGGCAATAATGTTTACAAATAATAGCTTGCAGCAACGTATTGAAAAAAGAACTATAAACTATTTTTGAAAACCATGAACTTTAGTTCAACATTTTTCATTATGAATTATGAACTGAACTAGTTCATTTAAAAATTTGTGAACTGTGAACTGAAATAGTTCATGTAGAAAGTGAACTTTCCCAACACTGTGAACACCTGATCTCCAACCTGTACCAACGTCAGCACAAGTCACCCAACTTCTCAGAGAGCGGGGCTGGCTTCCCATCACCGCACGAATCCGCTTTAACCCTTTCACGGCCACACGACAGAAGGTTAGCCCTTTACTATCACACAACCGACGGCGATGCTCCATCATTAGCATCATTAGCTCCGCATTTGCGTAGCTAATGATTCTAATGATGGAACATCGCCGTCGGTTGTGTGATAGTAAAGGGCTAACCTTCTGTATTGTCACAGTGAAAGGGTTAACCGGCTGTCGTGTGGCAGTGAAAGGGTTAAGGTCCTTGACCTGGCCATACCGTGCAGCGAGGGGAACGGCTCCCTCCTGCCTCCGGTCAATGGTCTCTAACTACACCCTTAACTCATGGACTGCCACGCTCTTTTCCCCGTCTTTACTCAATGGCGCCAGCGTTATTGACCATTTTCGCAATGTTTGCGGACCCATTGTGCCTTCTGTATTATAGCTATGGAGACAATAGTATGGATAATTTGACAGGCATTGTTCATAGTCCAAGACTGACTAACCAATTAATTTCTCCATACTGTAGTTTGTGCGCTATTCCATGCTCAACGTCGCCCTTTTCCAAAATAATCCAGTATTTTTTCATAGATCGCGTCATATGCATTATGCTCAAATCATTCGGGTTGCTCGCCTGAAACTCCAAATACTTCCAAATCAAAGGTATATAGCATATACATATGTGTCTTCACAAAATCATCAAGGGGGAGGTCGTTTTAACTCGAAACGGCGATCGTTACCAAAAGCATGTTTTAGGTCCGGTAAAATATGACACTGTGATCGGTACAAAAACATGTTTTATGTTCGGTAAAATAGACATAGAATAGACCTTACCTTAGCCAGAAGGGACTCCAAAAAGAATAATCCCGGTGATCCCATCGCAATCGCAATTACTCGTGTATATGTGTATACTCGTGTATACGTGAAACAATAGGTTTGAGGCGATAAAATGTCAGAGCGATTGCTCTGCAAGAACTCCTCCCCCTCAGAGGGAGTCAGGACAGACACTCCCCACACTAAAGTATCCCAGTTTAAAAGGTAGGCGATACTGCCACCTGGTGGGATTCGATCGTCATTGCAATTCCAACGTAGGCAGCTGTGCCAGGGAGACCCAGGAAGCTCCGAGCAAGTGTTTAGAATGGGGATCAAAGGTAAAATATCAAAGGATCTGTAGCGACTATCCTGATGTCCTGGTAGACGCCCGGTTGGGTGCGGGGATTCCTCGTCTTTGACGCGCAATTTAGAAAATACACAATGCCGAGTCTGTGTCACCTGCCGTTGGGTGAAGTTCCCATTTAATTGAAGTATTTAGCATAATACACGTGATGAGCCAAACAATAATTACTTCATAATGCTGTTAATAATACTTAAACCGAGCGAGGGTACGTGCGTGTGTTCATGCGGTAAAAACCGTG
>NC_140180.1:15109215-15121715 GCF_963971535.1 Notolepis coatsorum | reverse complement strand
TGGCGAACCACGTAACGTGCTGCGTCGCGCCACGGGCCAAACCCGGGTTCGATTCCCGGTCCCGGCGTTCTTTGCCGAATGTCTCCCCCCCCCCGCTCTGTCTCCCATTCTTCCTCTCTCTCTCTTTACTACCGGACTGCCCGGTAGTAAAAACCAATAAAAATCTACCAAAATAAAATTTAAAATAATAAATATGTAAATATATGAAAATATAAATGTAAACATGAACCCCTCAGCAGGTTTATCTATATCGATCCCAATACTGGTAAATAGTCGTTTATTTTTGAAGATCATTCCAAGAAATTAAATTAAATAGGGTTGTCAGTGGTATAGCCTAACATATAATCTTCTAAGCCATAATATAATGTAGAATACGTTATATTACGAACATCCACATTGAGGGCGTTGATTGAGGCAACGGCAAAGTCTAGTGCTGCTACGCAAACACAGGCTCCAGAGCTCCACCCCTCGGTGCTGCCGGTGGAGCGAACACACCGGCTACATGAACTGTAAGTATAGACCTGCGGAAGGGGCCGCGTGTCAACTGACAAGTGATATAGTTTATAATGATAGACTGTGTCCTGTATATATTTATGACAGCATATTTCACTCCGTATGCAGGTGTATGTGTGTGTGTGTGTGTGTGTGTGTGTGTGTGTGTGTGTGTGTGTGTGTGTGTGTGTGTGTGTGTGTGTGTGTGTGTGTGCGTGTGCGCGTGCACGTGCGTGTGCGTGTGTGTGTGTGTGTTATGGCTAGTGCTGCTAGCTTAGGCCAACCACATCTCACACACGCATGGTGTGACATTTGTTATCAGAAGCCAGTTTGCATTAGCCTACCTTTGTTCAGCTGTTCGGCCCTCTGGTTTGATATGTCGTAACACACACACACGCACACACGCACACGCACGCACACACACACGCGTGCGCGCGCGCATATGCATACAAACAAACAGACAGACACGGTTTAATAAAGACATACAGACACACAGCCTGTGTTAGCTTAGCTTAGCTGGTCAGCCTCACATCTACACACACACACACACACACACACACACACACACACACACACACACACACACACACACACACACACACACACACACACACACACACACACACACACACACACACACACACACACACACACACACACACACACACACAAACATCTCAAAACAAGCTAGTCAGACTACTGCTTGACCTGACTCCTAGAACCCACCTCACCCCTGCCCACTTTGACAACCTAGGGTGGCTTAGAGTAGACGACAGAGTACAGCAACTTGCAATGGGCCTGGTCTACAAGATACACTACGCGACCAAGGTACCCATGTACATGTCAAAATACTTCCCAAAGGTCAGTGAATACCACGATCACAACACCAGAGGGAGCTCCACAAATCATGTTAAACCCAGATTCGGCACAAACAAGGGACTAAACACGTTTCGCAATTATGCCACATCAATGTGGAACGCCCTACCTAAAGCTGTAAAGGAATGTGAATCACTACCCACTTTCAAAAACACTCTCAAAAAACACCTACGGGAGACTGCAATTCGAAACTGGCCCCTACAAATGTCCTAACCCAGTTGTACAGTAAATGACCAAGTATGGCTTTGTCAGTATTCCAATGTACAGTGTACAGTGCCCCCCCCCTACCCAACCCCCCCCCCCCCCCCCCACCTCCAATGTACAGCACCCACCCACCCACCCGACCTCCTCCAATGTACAGTTTCTACGTCAAATGTATATACACTCTTTTTCTGGACACTTTTGTATCACAAACAGTACTGTATTTGCAAATCTGATATGTCATAAATGTATAGATGTAGCAGTACTGTCTATCTGTATGTCATGTATCATATGTCATATATGTTATGATGAATTGAAAATGGGGGACCCTGATGTAAACAAGACGAAAGTCTTTCTCTGGTCTGCATCCCCTTAACAATTGTATGTATTGAGCCGTACTGTACTGTACCCATTCTGCAATCTGTTAATAAACTTTTCAATCAATTCAATCAAACACACACACACACACACACGCAGACACACAGACACACACACACACACACACACACACACACGCACACACATTAAAACCCTCTATTTGAGGCACCCCAGCTGGTTAATACAAAGTACCTTAAACACTGGACTGGTTTATGGACGAGCCTTTCAGGTGTGTGTTTTGAGTATACATGTCTAAATGTGCACGACGGTGTGACTTTAAAGGGGCGGCTCGCGTTTGAAAATCTCACGTTCTCTGCAAGCAGGTGGAATACAGTGGAAAAACAAGGCCATAGGAATTCATTGTTGTTTGTACGAGGAAGTCCGAGGTAAGCGACAGCTGTGATTGGAGGATCAAGAAAAGAGGGCAGGGTTTTGAGACAGGTCCATTGTATTTTAACAAGGTGCAATATGTGTTAAACATCTGACATAGGTGAGCCACATTTGTCACTGACATCTAAATCTATAACACCGATTTTACCTTTGACATCAGGATCTATAACGCTGATTTTACCTTTGACATCCAAATCTATAACGCTGATTGTACCACTGACATCCAAATCTATAACGCTGATTTTACCTTTGACATCCAAATCTATAACGCTGATTTTACCACTGACATCCAAATCTATAATACTGATATTACAGTACCTCTGACATCCAAATGTATAATACTGATATTACAGTACCTCTGACATCCAAATGTATAGCACCAGGTCGCCCCGGTGGAAGTGTTGGGCCACCTATCAGGTGAAATGTATTCACCTTTACAACTTTACACGACACTTCTTCACTTGGCAAGTTCCTGGTTGTAAACCATAACGTCCTGTGCAGCAATTGTTTGCATGGATTTTAACTGGTCTTAGACCAAGTGCCAAGTCCTGTTCAGTCTAAAAGCCTAGATGATAGATTATCTAACGTTTGCATTCATTTATTTCAATCGCTGAACTCAATAGTTGTACTCTGGAATGTTACCCAACATACAATAAGAACTCTATCTAACCTAAATCTATCTTCTCTTCTCTTCTCCCCTCTTCTCTTCTTATCTCTCCTCTCCTCTTCTCCCCTATTCTATTATCTCATCTTTCATTCTCTTATCTTCTTTTCTCTTCTCTCCTCATCTCTTCTATTATCTCCTCTTCTATTCTTCTCTCTCCTCTCCTCTCCTCTCCTCTCCTCTCCTCTCCGCTTCCCTCTTCTCTTCTCTTCTCTTCTCTTCTCTTCTCTTCTCTTCTCTTCTCTTCTCTTCTCTTCTCTTCTCTTCTCTTCTCTTCTCTTCTCTTCTCTTCTCTTCTCTTCTCTCTCTCTCTCCTCTCCGCTTCCCTCCTCTCTTCTCTTCTCTTCTCTCCTCTCCACTATTCTCCTCTTTGCTCCTCTTCTCTTCTCTCCTCTTCTCTTCCCTTCTCTTCTCTTTTCCCTTCCCACTCATCCTCCTCCCTCAGCCATTCTGTCCTGCAGGCAGCCCCTGGGCAGCCAGGTGTGTCTGTGTGTGTGTGCGTGTGTGTGTGTGCGCGTGTGTGTGTGTCTGTGTGTGTGTGTGTGTGCGTGTGTGTGTGTGTCCATGCAATGAGCACGTTTTTCGTGCACGTACGTGTTCCCAACATTGTGTCTCTGGCTCTGCATGTCCAAGTTTATCCACGTCGTATTTCAAATGGGGCTAAATGCATTGTGTGTATGTGTGTCTACATTTGTCCACATTTCAGTTTCAATTGTTCTCTTTATCTCTCTCTCTCTCTCTCTCTCTCTCTCTCTCTCTCTCTCTCTCTCTCTCTCTCTCTCTATTCTCTTTAGCTTACCATCTTCTCCAGAGTCAGCCAAGAAGATAGATACCAATTTATTCTCTGTGCGTTCAGTAGAAAGCTATCAGACTGCAAGCTAGCCTAGCTCAGCACAAATGAATGGAAGCAGATACGGACCAGCTAGCATAGCCGTTGGCCAAAAGTGTTTTAAGCTAAGCTAGGCTATTTTTCTCACTTTACAGTAATAGTGCAAACATTTTAAATCACTTACCTGGCGATCCCAGCTGAAGACACAGAAGTAAAGCAACATTGTTACAGTCCTGTTCCATGGGCTCTGTTCGCTGCAACAACCATTTTAAAGCAAAACATGTATTTAGTCATTTAGCTGACGCTTTTATCCAAAGCAACTTACAACAAGGCAGCAGGAAGGGTACAACTCTGGCAGCTAAGGGCATGTATTGAACTTTAAATATAATTCAGCTGAAAAAAATACCTGCTAAATTCAATTCTTCTTGTTTTCATAATTGTCAGAAGCTAATTGAAAATAAAATGTGATTAATTGCCCAGCCCTACCATCTATTATGATCTACTGTACCATTCTATGTTCTTGTTAGCCTTGAGTAGGCCACTGTACATTCGCAGTGCTCTCCACCCAGGTGCATGTTCACCCACCCACCTAAATGTTTTAACGAAATCATTTAAACTGTACTATTCCCATCATATTAGTTTCAAGTTCAAGTTTCTTTAATAGTTGTCATACAGAAGTACAGAATACTTTTATACAAAATGCTTCTTCTAGACAAGATAAGTATGAAATAAAATTAGAAATGAAATAAAATAGTATAGCATGTAATAGAAGTAAAAAAAATAGAAGTCACAGTGTTCAGTATAGACATATGTACAATGTTCGATGCAGAATAGAAGTAACTGAGTTACCATACAATATACAATATACTATGCAATGTACTAATATACAATACTATATAGTGCAAAGCAGAAATGGGATGAGGTACAGTTTAGGTACAATTTACAGTAAGGTGTACGAGTTGTAGTGCAAATCCTTTACCAATAAATATAAAGTGTGTTTAGGTGTTCTAAAGTGTGGAGAGTGGGTGCTGCAGTGAGTTGTTTGTTTAAAGTGAGTGTGCGCGTGTGGATGTGTGTGCTGTGTGCATTTGATGGTTGTTGCATAGTGTTTATTGTTAGTTGAGCAGCCTGATGGCCTGGGGATAGAAACTTCTTCTGAGTCTTTCTGTGCTCGCCATGAGACTCCGGTATCGCTTGCCTGACCGCAGCAGTTCAAAGAGGCAGTTGTTTGGGTGGCTGGAGTCCTTGATGATTCTCTTGGCCTTACCCCTGCACCGCTTGTTGTAAATGTTCTGGAGGGTGGGAAGCCCACCTCCAATTGTGCGTTCGGCTGAACGTGCCACTCTCTGTAGTCTGCTACGGTCTTGTGCAGTGCTATTCCCAAACCAGGAGGTGATATTGCCAGTCAGGATGCTCTCTATTGTACACGAGTAGAAGTTCTTAAGGATATTCTGACTGACTTGGAACTTCCTTAGGCGCCTGAGGAAGTAGAGGCGTTGTCGTGCCTTCTTCACAACACTGTCAATGTGTGTGGTCCATGTCAAGTCCTCGGAAATGTGGACTCCGAGGTACTTAAAACTGTTCACTCTCTCAATTATACAGTAACTACCTCCCCAAACTGGACATCAGAACATTGAGAATTTTATTTGTGAATTTCTCATCAAGTGACCCCCTTTGGACTTGGTCCATTACCAGTCAGGTAGTTACAAACTGTGTGGGCTCATATAATTTTTGTTTGCGCTATTACATGCCAAATTCATTTGATATAAAAGCTCTGAATTAGAAAATGTACCCATATCAGTCAAATCACCATGGATACTGTCATAGTGTCCCAGAGGAATTGCTCCATTATTCACTGTCTATGGAGCCGCTCCAGGATTTGTCCCTCGATGACATCATCACTAGAGTATCGTCTCTGGTATTCAAGCTTACTGTAATGAGAGACTTTTTAAAATCCATCAAAATGAAACTGATCTGTACAGTATAGTAGAAATAAAATAAAAATTCTACGTATGGTGGACTTTCCCCCGAGGCTGACGTGGTAAAACGCTGATCCTTTATGAGCGAATAAAGCACTCGTCAGCAACCTGCAAACCTCAGAGAAAGCAATGTAACAGCCCATGTGGAAATGATTAAGTAAAACATTTGTCAGTAAATGCACAATTCTTACAAGGAATTTAAACAACATGACAGCCAGCGATCTAACATAAGCCTGCTGTATAATAGTATAAAGACATAGATGAGCTGAGTAAGGTAATCATGTCTGAAGGCAGACACTATATCTTTCTTGTAAAACTTTCTGAAAGCAGAAATACATGTTTCTTATCATCCGTCTCCATGTGGTGAGAAAGTCTATTGGTTCTTCTCATGCATGGTCTGTTCTCAAGAGATACAGATGGAGCAGCCATACTGTGTTACAATAATAAGCGACAGCAAAGGTGATTTAAATAATAGAGGCGGACAATTAAAGCAGGATCATCTCCCCGGAATCTACAGTAGACATTACGCTATAGCACTAATATATTCTAGACTAGAAATTAAGCCAGCACTAATAAGATCTGGACTAGACATTAAACTATAGCACTAATAAGAGGAATCTAGACTAGACATTAAGCTATCACTAATCGATTCTAGACTAGACATTAAGCCAGCACTTATAAGAGGAATCTACTTGGGAAGTTATGCTTTTGTCCTGCCCTTTGTAATAATATTGCATATTATTAGTGTCAACAGTATCTAAATTGATTGGCCGTTACATCATTTTTGATGAATAGACAAAAGCAAACAGCTAATCTACGTACTTTTGAAAGGTGCATTGTCCACATGCATGTGTTAAATTGACCGCTTCAGTGATTGTTTTGGTTGTGAAGTATGGCAGTTAAGCCACACCTTGTATTGCCATTTTTGGGAGGAATAGTAATAATCCATGTCCTGAAAGTAACCGTGCTAAGCGTACTCAGTAAAACCCAGAGGTAAAACCCAGTAGATATCCTGTGATTTTAAAACTGACGGGGTACCCAAAAATAATGCCTATTTATTCAACCATCAACAGGGTAAGGTAAATGATAAATTAACGGCTGCTTTTTTATATAGTGCTTTTATACAAAGCGCTTTACAATTTTGTTCCTCACATTTTCCCCATTCACTCACACATTCACACACCGACGGCGGAGGCGACCAAGCAAGGTGCCAACCTGCTCATTGGCAGCAATTAGGGGTTAAGTCACTTGCTCAGGGACACATCGACACGGGAGGAGTGGGAATCGAACCGGGAACCTCCGGATTGCCAGACGACCGCTCTACCTCCCGAGCCAATCGCCCGGTGATTTCTGAACCTCCATACTGAAAGAATCCCACTGTGGGGGTTTCCAGAAACACCATGTGTCTCTGTTTACATCTCGATAGCCTAGCTAGCGATCTATAAACCTCTGGAATTCCATTTAACACCAGAAGCGACAGGCTGTCAACACGTTTGTCCCGCAGCAGGGACATGCCCCGCGGCGTCCGGACGATGGCCACTGTTTCCTTTAGATATCGGCGTCAACAGCGGTGAAACACGTTAGCTAAATTATTAAACTTTTTTCATATAGATGAAGCGCGAGGAATGCCTCCTGACAAGTAGCTGTCGCCTCAGTTTTCCCCACAGTTCATTCACCCAAGACCCAAGAAATGACTTATCCAGGAGTCATGAAAGGAAGGAGACCATTGGTTTTTTGAGACAAGAGTCATTTAATTTCAAAATATCAAAGCCAAGTGGGACAGTAGCCTATGTTCTTCTAGTGCAGAGGTTCTCAAACTCTTTCATACCACGACCCCATTTCATTTAGGATTTCTTTTGGCGACCCCACACTTAATGTATCGCGTAATTTCAACGTGGAATTAAGGAATATCAAAATAAAAGCAATTGAACTTGATCGTGCATATTTATTAGAACATTTAATTACATTACTATGTTATCAATACACATTTATAAAACTAGGCATATTTAGCCAAAATATGTTGCCAGAACATAAAAAAAAAAAAAAAAAAAAAGAAGAAATACAATTTGTTTTACTTGCCAACCCGCGACCCCACTTTGGATCTCGACCCGTAGTTTGAGAACCGCTGTTCTAGTGTAAACCGAACCCTGCTGTGTGTGTGTGTGTGTATCAATTGGCATGGAGCGGGTTGTCATTGGGGCTACTATATCATTCAGAAAATAAAATGATTTGAGTAAAAAGTCTAATTATTGGTTAATAATTGCCCTATTGATACGTTGGTTAGATGAAACATTGGGCTACAATATGGTAATTGCAGCATTTGTTTTCTGGGTATATTTGTGTGTATGAATGCATACATGTGTCTGTTTACATGTGCGTGCGTGTGTGTGTGTGTGTGTGTGTGTGTGTGTGTGCGTGCGTGTGTGTGATATAACAAATTGGAGTACACTGGTTCTTTTGTCACTCCCTAAGTGGGGTGCTCAGTGACCCTGAAACCACATTACAACCTAGAGAAACACTGATTACCTCTCTCTCTCTCTCTCTCTCTCTCTCTCTCTCTCTCTCTCTCTCTCTCTCTCTCTCTCTCTCTCTCTCCCCCCCCCCTCTCTCCCCCCTCTCTCTCTCTCTCTCTCACTCTCTCTCTCTCTCTCTCTCTCCCTCTCTCTCCCCCTCTCTCTCTATCTCTCTCTCTCTCTCTCTCTCTCTCTCTCTCTCTCTCTCTCTCTCTCTCTCTCTCTCTCTCCCTCTCTCTCTCCCTGTCTCAATGCAACTCTATGTAATTCATCAGGGGATTGTGCACATTGTGAGCACCTTAAGTTAGGCGCACGCGCACACACACACACACGCCCACACACACACGCCCACACACACACACACACACACACACACACACACACACACACACACACACACACACACACACACACACACACACACACACACACACGCCCACACACACACACACACACACACACACACACACACACACACACACACACACACACACACACACACACACGCCTACACACAGCAAGCTCCACGAGGTGCAATGAATGTGTCTGTCATCGCCTCACTCTCTCAAACAAGCCGCATGTGGCAAATTGAAGGGTGCGTACCGGGGTTGAACACTACATGGTGAGACTTATAAATAGCTCACCTATAAACACAAAACTGCTTTGCCAGCACAGCCTTGTTGTAACTATGATATCAGTGCTGAACAAAAGATTTAGCCACTATAGTGGTCATTTCCTGGTATAGCGAACGCCTGAACGTGATTGGTTCTCAGAGTGCAAACTTCACGGGCATTATGCGCTGGTCTACCGCGACTCCTCGCGTAAACATTGCAGCCATGAAAACACCAATCTGTTGACTATCTCCGCCGCGGCTCTTGGACCGTGTGCTGCACAGGCAGGGTCTAAAGGAATGTGCCCTAACATACTTAAAAGTGCCCTCATGGAAAGTGTACAGTATATTGGTTTAGGAGGTTTAGGAGTGCTCGACCCCACGGCCCCCAAAATACTAATACAAAAGTCACCAAAAGACTAAGACACCAAAGACTCACCCACGTGCAGGTCGGTACCTCTCAGTCAGTAGTTGTTGGGGCGCTACAAACTAGGGATGGAGCGGTTTGTATAAAAAATCTGAACCGTTTGGGGCGGTCGGATGGCGTAGCGGAGATTGCGCTCGTCACCAATGCAAGAGGCTGCTGCGATCTCGACTCCCGGAGTCAGCATTGCCCTGCGTCATACTAACTCGTTTGGCTGAGTTAGCGGGAGGGAAGTCGAGGGTGGTAATCTGGCGTTGTGGACAGCGACGCCTACAGGTCAGGTCTGGGCGCCTGCTCAGCGAAAAGGCAGGAAATGGTGAAGGCAGCGTGACCTCCCACGCGTTACGCTTCACCAATGAGAGTCCTCGCTGCCAGGTGAAAAAAGAGCCACTGGCTGTCTCCACATGTGTCGGAGGAAGCGTGTGGTGGACTTCAGGGTTCCCTTGTACCGACCAGTAGGAGGAACATGCGCACAACAACCAGGTAGGGGAGAGGGGGGAATTGGCATAACGACTAAATTGGGATGGGGAGAAAAATAGAAAATCAGGCGGAGAAAAAGAGGATTACAAAAAATTTTAAATAAATAAATAAATCTGAACCGTTTGATTGATTGATTGATTGAAAACTTTATTAACAGATTGCAGAATGGGTACAATACAGTACGGCTCAATACAAACAACTGCTAAGAGGATGAAGACCAGACATTTTTTTTCGTTTTGTTTAGATAAGGGTCCTCCATCCGTTCACTTAGACCACCACAATTCGGATCTAGAGTGCTTTTGTTTGTATAACTGGCCTTTGACTATTTCCATGTAGTGTCGTACAACACCAAGAACAGGGAATACTAAGTTCAGTTAACGTTAGTGATTCCGCTTCATTTAAATCCAAACCGAGCCGGGCCTTTTAGTTTTGTCCAGGCGAGGTGGTGTGAGTGCAGCTGTGTCAGTCAATTTGTGTCTGGAAAATGGCTATTAGGCTTCTGGTAAGTGGGACAAGACGAGCTATATCACATAATCTTCTCCAGCATCGTTTAAGTCTGCTGTTTGGGGGCGCATTACAGATTTAGTTTGGTCAAAGAGGTATTAAACAGTGACAGAGTGTGAGAATTGCACTATGCGCCCGGTGTATGTGAACTAGGCTCCGCCCCCTCCCTCAACAACACTAGGACTATAAAAGGTATGCGACATATGGATATCTCCCCTGTGTACAGCGCCTGCCAGACTGAGCATAAATATAACCCCTTTCAAACGTGGAACAACTACCACATCTATAGCTTGACATTTTCCATATAAGATAAGATATTCCTTTATTGATCCCCTTGGGGGAAATTCAGGCATCATAGCAGCATGGGGGGGGGGAGGGAGGTACAGGTAGTAGAAGAAGGGGGGAGGGGAGGTACAGGTAGTAGAATAATGGCACAGGTCATATAATTATAGTACAGTGGAGAAGTAAAAAAATCAAATAGAATAAAAAGGCAGTGTAAACAATATAACAATATAATTAACTCAGTCTGGACATGGGCATTATTGGCAACAAGGTGCGTGTGTCATCTTATACCTTTGTCCTCACAAAAAAGTATTCTGCCAGGGAACTTATGGACACGATAGTAGTAGCTATACTAACGTTAATGTTAGTTAGCTATTGTGGTAGCCCCTTTCGTGACTGTGATGCACCGAGTGCTATCCGAGGGGCTACTATCGTATCAACATGCCGTGACGTGTAGCTTGCTAGTCGGCATGATGCGTGCAGTGCTTTGCCCCACAGGTCTGAGAAGAGGACCTGCACATTTTACTCGTTCCCCAAACTCTTTTACATGCCCCGATTTAAAATGGTTCACGACAGTAGACATAATGCTAACGTTAGCGGGGTAACGTTAACGTTAGCCAGAGCCATATAGCCAGCTTGGTACTATGACCCGTGAGGGGGATCAGGCGACAGCCTAACAGACCAATAGCGCTGCTGTACTGAACAACAGGCTGCCTAGTGGTACATGTAGTTCTTTTTTTACGACATTAAAAACCTTATAACTACCTTGTTTCAACCAAAAATGCAGTTGTAGCTGGTCCATCAAAGTCTCTCCGACTATTAAACCCATTTGCGTCTTGTAAGGCGTCCATTTGGATCAAGGAAATAGCTTTCTGCACTTGTCAAACTCCATTGTAGTGCATCAGAAGTAGGGGAAAGTTACCTGCAGTGACGTCACAGCCAGCGTTTCCGTTAGCTGGTAATTACCGGTATTTGACCGGCAAAATCTGTTGAAGTCCGACATATTTAATCTCTCCGGTCTTAATGTCCGGTGAATATAATTCCCTGAGTCTAAGCACAATTTGATTATTTGAATTGTATTAAAATAGGCTAAAATTAAATAGCCTATGCGATGAACGAAACAATCATTACATTTGTTTCATCGTTGCTTCTAATAATGACAACGACGTTGTCAGCGAGAGCTTAGTGCTGGGTGTGCGAACTTTTGTGAAGCTGCAGAGCCGGAGCAGCAGCAGCACAATGCAGTACTCCAGCAGTACTCCAATTCAGCCATTTTCAATTCAATGTTGGGTGGGGGGGCGCTGCTGTGCGGTCCCCAGAAAAGAGCCAATAACAGCTGAATCTGCTGCTCTGCATCGACATACTCTCGCAAATAAGTCATTGGGAGGTGGAGAGAGAGAGAGTCGTCACGCAAACCCACGATAATGTTGCCGTCTCTCTCTGTCAAATTTCTCAGTTCTTCGCTTGATATAATTAATACAAATGTCCAATATAACGGAATTCGTTAGCTCATAAAAATGTGATTATAACAGACTGTTGTTTATTAATGTCGGGCGACTGCCCACAGACACCTATTTGATTTAAAGTCGGCAGCAGCACGAGTCTCGGGACTTATTTTATTTGGAATATAATGACTTTATACGCAAAAGTAGCCTAGTTTTAAGTAAAAATATTATAAATCTACATGCCTTGATGATGACATTCTTTTGTTTTGTTGTCATTCTTTTGCCTATCAATTGTTTTTAAGCTCAATAAACTCTGACCGGAATTTCTCTCATTTGACCGGTAGATTGAAATCTACCGGACACTGAGGCCGGCAACAATTTTTTCTAACGGAAACCCTGGTCACAGCACTGATAGCGTCTGATAAGCTTTTTG
>NC_140180.1:15100008-15104015 GCF_963971535.1 Notolepis coatsorum | reverse complement strand
TAGTGCTTCTCTCATCCGTTTGACGAGCGGACTCTGTGTTCAATCAATCCAAGCCGGGTGAATTACACAACCCCTTTTGGCCACAGCAGCGATAGGAGCACTAGGGCGGAGCAGATCAGTTCAATCTTGACCTTGTTTGCGTTAAAGAACCCCCCCCCCCGAATCCATACCCATTAGGCTGCGATATGCATTTCAGTATGTCTTGTCTCAGCGACCTCCATCTGATGAGATTTTAGTTTTTTCCAGATATGATTAAAGGAACACGCCGACATACCGTATTCCCCAGACAAGAAGATAGATACCAGTGGACAAGGCCGGTTAGCCTTCGGGAGAGGTGTTAGTTGGACAATGCCTAGGCTAACCGGCCTTGTCCGCTTCCATTCATTGTGCTAAGCTACACTGTAAGAAAAAAAGCTGCAAGAAAACGGTAAATGTCTGGCATCAATGGTTGCCAAATACTTACTGTCAAATTACAGTAAAATCAAATACATTTACAGATTACAACCTTTATTTAATGGTTAATATTTTGATAAAAGGTCATTTACTGTATTTCTATGGCATTTACACTTAAAGTAGAAAAACAAAAGTAATCTGTAAAATAATACGGTGAATTTCACATGAAAAAACATTTAAATTTTTTTATAGTGTAGGCCAGGGGTGGGCAACTTTGTATATGGTGAGGGCCACAAAATGTCCACAATCAATCTGGTGGGCCGCATTGTTTATCGGCAGTCCCGCCAGTAGTACCCCATCACTCAAATAGCCCTAATAGTCACAAGGTATATAAACAATTATAATTTGTTGTAACTTTGTTTTTATTCCATTTCAAATGCATTTAGTAATGCAATTTCAACTTTATGAATTTATAAACAGCTGAATTTAAAAGTATTGCTGTGTAACCCCAAATATATACAATAATAAAATAAATGTATGAACTTAAAGCCCACTGCTCAACAAACACAAAGCAGCATTCCTGCTGCATTTCACTACAACAGTAAATCAAAAGTGCATTTAACTAAATCATTTATTATTGCACTTTTGATTTACTGTTGTAGTGAAATGCAGCAGGAATGCTGCTTTGTGTTTGTGTTATTAGTGTTATCTGAACACTACAAAAGTAAACAAGTAAAGTGCAAGTAAAGTAAAGTGCAATACTACATGCCTCCCATTGACCCTTTATCAAACTGGCATGACATTCACCCTCGCCCCACAGTGGGTCAATAATGTTTATAATAATAATAATAATAATAATAATAATAATAATAATAATAATAATAATAATAATAATAATAATGGTCCCCTCTCTACACCTCTCCATCATCTCCCCCCCCTCTCTACACCTCTTCATCATCTCTTCCCCCCTCTCTACACCTCTTCATCATCTCCTTCCCCCCCCCCCCCCCCCCCCCTCTACACCTCTTCATCATCTCCTCCCCCCCTGTCTTTAATGAGACACTTGTGGTCTCTCTTGTTGGCGCACAATGGCAGGAATGTCAACTTCAATGTTTGTGCATGCAATCTGCATCAGATGAAATAATGTTTCATCCGACAGCCTGTTTCTCTCCTTTGACTTGATGTGCTTCATGTTTGAGAAATTGCTCTCACATATATGTATGTGCTCCCAAACATACTGGCCATAGAGAGGGCAAAGTCCCTGAGGAGTGGGAAGCGGGGCTCAGGTAGCAGTTTCCAAAATGAAATTCCCCTCTCATTTCTCTTTGCTTGAAAAAAAGGATCTGACTGTAGCTCGCACAGTTCAAGCTGCAACGGTGGGGGCTGCTCTGACACCGTAGCGGTGAGGGGGCCGGCAAACAGCGCTATCCGTGACTGCATGCCGTTGAAATCTTCAAACCGATCATTGAATTGCATTTGCAGTGTTTCAATGTCGCTCCTGTACTTTCCGACGGCTCAGCCATCGGATTTCTGTGTGTAGCTGCAAGTCGCCATAATCAGTGTCCATCTCTTCCAAAAAGGAGACAAACTTTCTATGGTTTAGTGACCTGTTGCCTCCACGAATTAGATTGGTAACCTTGGTAACCAAATCCATAACATGGCTGTAGTAGTCAAGCTTCTTGGCACAGAGAGCCTCCTATATCAGATAAAAAAAAAGAAAAACGATTTAACGACTCTTGCATATAATTTTACTACACTCGACTCGCATTGGTCATTATTAGTGACCCACAATAGATGGAAATTATGTTAGTGAACTTACCTGATGTATAATGCAGTGCAGCATTGGACACTCAACGCCACTCTGCCTTAGAAGCCCGGCGAATCCTGTGCGTTTTCCTTTCATTGCCGGTGCTCCATCAGTAACAACAGCCGACAACCCATATTGCTGCACGGCACTTTCAACAGCGTTTCATATGTCCACACTAGGGCTGACCCCTATTAGTCAAATAGTCGACTAATCGATCGAAAGGAGCCATAGTCGACTGCCAACTCTTCTTAGTCGAATACAATACAAAAAAAATTTAAATAAAAAAAATAATTTTTTTTTTTTTTTTTTTTTTTTTTTTTTTAATATTGGCCTGGGGCCGCATGGAACGTCGGTGAGGGCCGCATGCGGCCCGCGGGCCGCCAGTTGCCCCTCCCTGGTGTAGGCTAACGTGCAGCCAGATAGATGATACTCAACTCTTCCTCTCCTTTGCTCCCTCAGATATCCACGTCTCTGAGCGGATCTTGGCCTGTCTGTCCGACATCTCCGCCTGGATGACGTCCAACCACCTCATACTGAATCTAAGCAAAACAGAATTGCTCCACCTGCCGCCAAATCCTCCCCCCTGACCGACCTTTCCATCACAGTCGAGAATGTAGCTGCCAAGAACCTTGGTGTTGTCCTTGACGACCAGTTGAACTTCTCTGCTCACATCGCAGCAACAACCAGAACCTGCAGATTCCTCCTGAGCAACACCAGAAGGATCCGCCCCTTCCTGACAAAAGAAGCCACCCAACTCCTCGTCCAATCAACAGTCATCTCCCGCCTCGACTACTGCAATGCACTGCTCGCTGGCCTTCCGACCACTGCCACCAAGCCTCTTCAACTCATTCAGAATGCAGCCGCCTGCCTGATCTCCACCAAAATCAGCCCATGTCACCCCACTTCTTAGAGACCTGCACTGGCTCCCCATTGCTGCACGAATCCGCTTCAAGGCCCTCGACCTGGCTTATCGTGCGGCAAAGGGAACGGCTCCCGCCTACCTCCGGTCAATGGTCTCTAACTACACACCCTCAAGACCCCTACGCTCTGCATGTTCTGGCCGCCTCAGACCTACTCCTATCCGAGCTCCGGGAGGGTCATCAAAGAGAAACCACCTATTCTCGGTCCTTGCCCCACAATGGTGGAACAAACTTCCCACTACAGTTAGGACAGCTGAAACCCGACCAATCTTTCGCCGTCGACTGCACTTGTCCTAATATACTAACCTACACTGTAGCACTCAACACTTTGATGAACATTGTTACTCAGCTGATAGAGTTGTGCCCTTCCTGATGGCTTGTCGTACAAAACTTGTAAGTCGCTTTGGATAAAAGCGTCAGCTAAATGACAAAATGTAAATGGACTGGAGACATGCTGATACAGTGGGCTGTCTATACACATTAGAAAGCACTGTCTGCCCAACTGTGTTACCGTTTCATACTCGAAGCCTTTCCAGACAGGAATATAACATCATTGAATAACGTAATTCAATTTTGTACCGTCGGCAAAAGTATCACTTGTGTTAACAATTGACCTACTCTGTCGTCGATAAATACAACACATAATCCAAAATATATAGAATTTTGACGCCCCTCCACAAGACACTTTGTCCTCCTCTTTTCACTCTACGGACTCAGTTTCACGTCGTCTCTCTGTTCAAAGTCACTATTATTACACCTCAGCCACATGCTCTTGCAGCTGTCGGGGTCCGTAATGAACAAAAACGGCGGCGGCGGCGGCGAGATGGTTTTTATACGAGCGATGCCCGGCTCAGACTCAGGCGGCCGAATGGGAAAAGCAAGTGTCG
>NC_140180.1:15072508-15095008 GCF_963971535.1 Notolepis coatsorum | reverse complement strand
GCATCTTCTAACTACACACCCTCAAGACCCCTACTCTCTGCATCTTCTAACTACACACCCTCAAGACCCCTATGCTCTGCATCTTCTAACTACACACCCTCAAGACCCCTACGCTCTCCATCTTCTAACTACACATCCTCAAGACCTCTACACTCTATATCTTCTAACTACACACCCTCAAGACCCCTACGCTCTGCATCTTCTAACTACACACCCTCAAGACCCCTACGCTTTGCATCTTCTGGCCACCTCAGACCCCCTCCTATCCTCACTCCGGGTTGGGGGGGGGGGTCATCAAAGAGCTATCGGTCCTTCCCGGTCCGTCGGAACAAACTTCCCACCACAGTTAGGACAGCTGAAACCCACCCAAATGTCTGCTGTTGACTAAAAACACTTATTCAATCAATATCTGAAATGAAAAAGAGAAAAGAATAAAAAAAATAATACTATCTTTTATTATTATGCACTTTGCTACTAAGTAATCTACCTTGCCTATATTACTACCTACTATGCTATTATGTCTTTACTACTATGCATTCAAGACTGTAGCACTCAAGTTCAACACTGTTTGATGAACAACCCTTAGCTGCCACCCTGTTGTACCCTTCCTGCTGACCTGTTGTACCAAACTTTGGATAAAAGCGTGAAGATAAACGACTAAATGTAAATGCAAATAGCGGCAGATTGTGTGAACGCATCTGTTCCAACCAGCAGCTAACATCGCCAGGACAACGCACCTACGACATGGCACGCCATATTTTTGGTGTTTTTTTATGAAGACAATATATTTACCACAGAAATACTGTAGTGATGTTATAGATATAGTACGGTGAATCACTATAGTATTTCTGTGGTTTTACAATAGAAATACTATGTTTCTGTTATTCACCATAGTATGTCTATAGTAACTGCCTGGTACGTGAGGGGGCAAAAACCTGAAGGGACTTTTAAGGTCAGCAGTAGGTGTCACAATACTAGTGCCATACACCACGAGAAAGAAAGCTGGATGTCAATCTGTTTTATCTGCTAATTGTAACGTTTGGGGTTTGCTCTCCTCGGGGAGCAAACCTCTAGCATTACCTGGTGGGTAATTGCCCTGTCTACCTGTCCTAATTACACTAATTTGTACCTGGTGTGACTCATTAAATGTCTCTTTATATTCTCTCCCGTGTCACACAAACACCGTCAGTCGATCACTGAAACTGTCCGTGAGTATATAGACCTACATGTTCAGTCTTATCGCTCCTTGCCACGGAGGATACGTTTGGTCGCGATGTTTTGAACCGCCGTGCCACTTTGATTGTCGATTGGATTTCGTTGTAAAAGGATTATTCTTATCCTATGTATATGCAGCGCCGTCGTTTGACGGAATTACTATTTAGTGGATTTTGGAGACCTTGCTTTTTCCCCTTTGTTTCCCCCGATTATTGTGATGAGTTCTTATATGTATTGTGATTCAGATTTAACGTGTTTTGGAGACGGAGATCTCTCCCCTTTTGTTTATCACCATCGTGTGTGTGTGTTCATTCAGCTACTCTAATTAAAGATGTAGTGCTTTATTCGAAAAGCAACATCTGTCTCTCGTCGTCTCTGTTCTGCACTGCACCTGGTCCAACACACCTACCAAACCGTAACACTAATCTGTAATAAACTATATATCGCTGCTGGCGGGACAAAACCTCATAATATTTTTTTTTTTATATAAATCAACTCCGTAGATCATCCTCCATATGTGTGTGTGGGTTTTACAAAGTTTAAACAATGGGAAAGCATTAAGCCGATCATCTGTCTAAACCTCCTAACTCTATTCACCCTCAAATCTGTGTTCGTTTTTTTCATCTGCTGAAAAGTTGGGTTTTTGGAGTTATGAGGTTTTGTCCCGACAGCAGCGATATTTAGAAACTTGCTTATTCTAATTATAAAATTTTTGAGTATAGGCTAAAAGAAAATATACAGATTAGTGCTGTCAGGCGATTAAAAAAATGTATCTAATTAATTACAGGATTTGTAATTAATTAATCTAATTAATCACATTTTAATCGCATAACCATTTTAGGCCTGATATTTTATATTCTATAATCATATTTCAAATTGCATTTGTCCGGATGGCAGAATTCAGTACTGTATCTACAAAAACCTTCTGTTTAATCATCTTCCCTTTATTCATTTGCTTAGATTTTTCAGCTCTGGTCAATTTTAGCATGGTGTTATTCACAGTCAACATTTTTTTTTTTTTAAATTGATTTGATATTCTCCTTTGGTTCATTACAATTTACTCAAGCCTAGTAACAGACACAGTATTTCTGACACTGGGAATACATTCCTGAGATCCATAGATGTCCCTAGAATCAGATACCAAGAACATGCAAATGAACCATTTAAAAAAAAAGTTTGTAAATGTTTATTCTACGTTCTTATGGAATGGAGATTAAAACAATCTAAAAAGTATGAAAAAAAATTAAAGATAACTCTAATTCAATTAGCTTTTCACGTCCAGAACCCCCAGAGAGGCGTCACGTCCAGGACCCCCAGAGAGGCTTCAGGACCAGGACCCCCAGAGAGGCTTCAGGACCAGGACCCCCAGAGAGGCTTCAGGACCAGGACCCCCAGAGAGGCGTCACGTCCAGGACCCCCAGAGAGGCTTCAGGACCAGGACCCCCAGAGAGGCTTCAGGTCCAGGACCCCCAGAGAGGCTTCAGGACCAGGACCCCCAGAGAGGCGTCACGTCCAGGACCCCCAGAGAGGCTTCAGGACCAGGACCCCCAGAGAGGCTTCAGGACCAGGACCCCCAGAGAGGCTTCAGGACCAGGACCCCCAGAGAGGCTTCAGGACCAGGACCCCCAGAGAGGCTTCAGGACCAGGACCCCCAGAGAGGCTTCAGGACCAGGACCCCCAGAGAGGCTTCAGGACCAGGACCCCCAGAGAGGCTTCAGGACCAGGACCCCCAGAGAGGCTTCAGGACCAGGACCCCCAGAGAGGCTTCAGGACCAGGACCCCCAGAGAGGCTTCAGGACCAGGACCCCCAGAGAGGCTTCAGGACCAGGACCCCCAGAGAGGCTTCAGGACCAGGACGCCTTTTCCTTAATGATAAGCAAGCAGTGCAAGAATGCGGAAGCATTCTACCGTAGTGGCGTGCGGTAATGCGCCTTTCATTTTCCGCCGCCCAGCGCCCGTGCGTGCACCGGCGGCGGCGTGCTCGCTCAGGTGCGTGCGTGCGCGCGCCGGCGTGCTCGCGCGAGGTGCCCGCGCATGCGCATGAGATCCCGCCTTGGTTCGACACGAGCGGAGCTCAATATATATAAGTCACCGCCCCTTATTCAGTATCTAGAAATAGCTCAATTGGCAAGACTACATGGCTGTGGATCCTATGGCTCGTTTGCTGGCGAGTTCGAATCCCATCGAATATTTTTTTTTTAACATGTATTCTTTCTATGGTTAAGGTTAGGCATGGTTAAGGTTAAGGTTAAGGTTAGGCATTGTTTCGGAGTTGGTTAAGGTTAGAACGGTTAAGTTTAGGCGCTGTTAAGGAGCTGGTTAAGGTTAGAGTTTGTCAAAGAGAATGGCAATAGACAGCCTATTTCCGCGCGACAGCGCCCAAAGCGGGCCTGAAAAGAAAGGCGCTTTACCGTAGTGGCGTGCGGTGACGAATGCTTCCACATTTTTGCACTGCTTGCTTATCATTAAGGTAGACGCGACCAGGACCCCTAGAGAGGCTTCAGGACCAGGACCCCCAGAGAGGCTTCAGGTCCAGGACCCCCAGAGAGGCTTCAGGACCAGGACCCCCAGAGAGGCTCCAGGTCCAGGACCCCCAGAGAGGCTTCAGGACCAGGACCCCCAGAGAGGCTTCAGGACCAGGACCCCCAGAGAGGCTCCAGGACCAGGACCCCCAGAGAGGCTTCAGGACCAGGACCCCCAGAGAGGCTTCAGGACCAGGACCCCCAGAGAGGCTTCAGGACCAGGACCCCCAGAGAGGCTTCAGGACCAGGACCCCCAGAGAGGCTCCAGGACCAGGACCCCCAGAGAGGCTTCAGGACCAGGACCCCCAGAGAGGCTTCAGGACCAGGACCCCCAGAGAGGCTTCAGGACCAGGACCCCCAGAGAGGCTTCAGGACCAGGACCCCCAGAGAGGCTTCAGGTCCAGGACCCCCAGAGAGGCTTCAGGTCCAGGACCCCCAGAGAGGCGTCGATGGATATCTTAGATATTTTGTGATTCTGTCATTTATTTTGTATTCTATTGTCAATTATTATATGTTTTTAATGTCTGCATGTCTGAGATTTTTTATCTCAATGAGTTTTTCTATAAATAATTCAATGATTTGCTTTACTGAAAGGTCATTTGTGTGAAGTGATATGAGCCCTTGCTGCACTGAAGAACCATACAAGGCTGTTTTTAAATCTTTTGAACAGCCCATGTATTTGCAATTATGAAGTTCATCTAAATCACTTGGAGTGTGAATGTGATATCTCTCAAGAAAGTACTCAACCTCAACCATCTTTAACTATGAATGAACACAACACTCTAACTTACCAGATAATAAAGTACTCAACCTCTACCGTCTTTAACTATGAATGAACACAACACTCTAACTCACCATCTTTAGATATTAGAGTATTCAACCTCTACTGTCTTTAACTATGAATGAACACAACACTCTAACTTACCAGATAATAAAGTACTCAACCTCTACCGTCTTTAACTATGAATGAACACAACACTCTAACTCACCATCTTTAGATATTAGAGTATTCAACCTCTACTGTCTTTAACTATGAATGAACACAACACTCTAACTCACCATCTTTAGATATTAGAGTATTCAACCTCTACCGTCTTTAACTATGAATGAACACAACACACTAACTTACCATCTTTAGATAATAAAGTACTCAACCTCTACCGTCTTTAACTCTGAATGAACACAACACTCTAACTCACCATCTTTAGATATTAGAGTATTCAACCTCTACTGTCTTTAACTATGAATGAACACAGGGCGGCTAAGTGGCGCAGTGGGCAAGGCGCTCGCCACTAACGCAGGAGATGCTGGGTTCGAGCCCAGCTCTCTGCGTTGCTTCCGGCTTGGCTGGTCGTTCATACTAATACAATTGGCAGTATTAGAGGGTGGGAAAGCCGGTGGGTGGGGATCGGACGTTGTGGACAGCGACTCCTACAGGTCGGTTGGTGCGCCTATACAGCAGAATCAGGAAGTATCGGGGGCAGCGTGAGCCTCCCACGCGTTACTCCTCGCCACTGAGAGATCGCGCTGTACAGGTGAACAGATGCGACGGCTACCTCCTCGTGTACCGGAGGGGACACGTGATGCAAGGCTTCTATCCTCACTACAGCCGACCAGTGGGAGGCATGGTCTAGCAACGTTCGAGACAGAGGAGGGAAGAATTGGATAATACGAAATTGGGATGGGAGAAAAATAGAAAAATGGGGAGAAAAAAGTTGAAACTATGAATGAACACAACACTCTGACTTACCATCTTTAGATAATAAAGTACTCAACCTCTACTGTCTTTAACTATGAATGAACACAACACTCTAACTTACCATCTTTAGATAATAAAGTACTCAACCTCGACCGTCTTTAACTATGAAAGAAAACAACACTCTAACTTACCATCTTTAGATAATAAAGTACTCAACCTCGACCGTCTTTAACTATGAGTGAACACAACACTCTAACTCACCATCTTTAGATAATAAAGTTTTGATTGATTTGATTTGATATTTTTTATTTTCGTGTCTTACATACAGATGTATGCCCAGCCCATATGGGCTTACAAGACACATAACAATAAGTATATAATAATATACTTTACCAATTACTTAACAAATGACATAGACCAAGATGGCCATAAAAAAAGAAAAATACAAGAAAATACAATAAAACGTAATATAACACAAGCTGTACTCAATGTAAATAAACAGAAAAACAGAAAAACAAGGTGAATTCAAATACAATTATATAGGATACAGTGTGTTTTGTCTCAGGTGCCATGCCTTCTCCAAAAATCCTGCAAAACCGAAGATGTCCTCCACAAAAAAAAAACTCAACATACAGCTCTCAGACTGCCAAAACAAATCTGGGTTTGCAATTTGATTTTTTTCAAATAAAGCCCTCCTCAAAGTGGTGTACAAAGGGCAATAAAAAACAAAATGATATTCATCCTCCACCACTCCCAGATCACACAGAACACACAGCCGCTCCTCCTCAGGTTTACCCTGGAATCTACCCACTTCCACAGCCAATGGCAGGGTGCCAGACCTCAACTGGGCACACAGAGACCTCCGTCTTCTCTTTAAGTTTAACATTACATAAGGTTCAGTAAAATACTCATTTTTAATTGCAATATATTTTCTAAGTTTAGGTTTTTTCAAAATCTCCACCTTCCACTTATCCTGATGGATTGTTGATAATTTTGTTTTAATTATGTGAACCTTACACTGCAAATTGTTCATAAAAATCATACTCAAGTCAGTAGAAGAAAAAATCATAGACATCTCTCTTGACCAGGGATGACCGTGTGCTCTGTCCCAATTAAAAATCTTAATAAAGTACTCAACCTCGACCGTCTTTAACTATGAAAGAAAACAACACTCTACCTCTACCGAATGAACACAACACTCTAACTTACCATCTTAAGAGGCAGTCACATCTGGCTACTACCCCTTTATGAACCCTGATGTTGATGACTTGTTATAAATATCGATGGATATCTTAGATATTTTGTGATTCTTTAGATACATAATGTACTCAACCTCTACCGTCTTTAACTCTGAATGAATGAATGAATGAATGATGAATGAATGAAAACTTTACTTAACAGATTGCAGAATGGGTACAATACAGTACGGCTCAATACACACAATTGTTAAGGGGATGCAGACCTGAAAAAGACATTTGTCTTGTTTCCATCAGGGTCCCCCATTTTCAATTCATATAGACATTTATGACATACACAACATACATGACATTTATGGCATAGGGACATATAGGTATTTAGTACTGATACATTTGTGACATAAACAGTATTCAAATATACAGTACTGTTACCCCTAGATCCTGACAGAGTATATACATATGTTGGGGAGGGGACTGTACATTAGGAGGGGGTGGGTGGGTGGGAGAGAAATATCCATACGGCGGGGAGGGAATATGTACATGCGGTGGGGAGGAGACTGTCTATTAGGAGGTGGTGGGGGTTTTGGGCATTTACGGTGGCCAGTTTCGAATTGCAGCCTCCCGTAGGTGCTCTTTAAGAGCGGTTTTGAATGTGGGTAGAGATTCACATTCCTTTACAGCTTTGGGTAGGGGTTCCACATTGATGTGGCATAATTGAAGACAACACTTAACTCACCATCTGAAAAGATTGTTCCTCTGAAAACTTAAAACATACTTAAATGATTCTTCGCCTGAGTTACTGCTCAATGATTACAGGATGGGTTATCTAGATTGTGGTATAACATGTAATGCTAAGGTTATTACATAAAATTATAGCAGCTTGTGCGACCCCTTGGGTAATGTTAGGTTGGCAGGTTGGCTGACGTTGTTGATTTGCCCGGGTTTCACTTGTTATGTTGTAAGTATTTAAGTTGTAACAATGCTGACCTGCTGGATTTGTCTTTAGACATTACGAAAAGAGAGTTAGGTTTGACGTCGAGCACTTCTCCTAGTGGTTAACTAAGCCAACTATGCTTACTCTTCACGCACAGCCTTACAAACCAGCCGTAACAATTGGTGTGGAATCGGCTGCGTAGCGGTCAAAGCGCTATATAAAATAGATGTATTATTATTATTGCTATCACGTTACTAAACGTTATCTTTGAGCTCCCTAATCAAATCAGGGTTTGCTGGTTATAACGTCACTGTTAAAACAAATAAGAACATTTGTGCCACATGCTGCATGCCGTGCGCGCCCAGCTTCCATCCCGGGTTAGCCTGCCCCATCCTCAGCCTCACCTACCACCGACACACACACACACACACACACACACACACACACACACACACACACACACACACCGACACACCGACACACACACACCGACACACACACACACACACAAAATAGACACAACATGGTCAGCAGATGTCCCAATTCCTCAGCAAGATAAAAACACACTAACAACATCCTGATGGTTATATCAGGTTAGCCTAATGGTTGTCGTGAAGCTCTTTCTTCTCTGCCTCATGCAAAGTGGACACATTCCGGCAAACCTAACAGGCTCATATTTGGCGTCATATAACTTTATATATCAATAAACAAAATATCATCCCTGAGCGATGTTAATGTTGACTGATGTTAATCCTTTCAACATGTCATCTTCTCCGAAGAGGACGTTGTCATCTGCGTAACGAAACAGTTTTAAAAGGTCAACGCTGTGGTTGTAAGAGGTTTAATATTTAATCATTATGTGAAAGTGGAATCAATATTTTACCGTCTACAAATAAAAAAAGATAATAAAGAATAGAAAAATGGCCTGAATCTATATATTCTATTGATTATATATTTTATGTATGTTTTTTGTTTAGTTAGTTATGAGCAGTGCGATCAACCTGTATTTCTTGGGATGCTGTCGTTGTTGCTTTTATTTTCGAGTCACGATCGCACACCTGTTTTGATCACCAGGCCACATCAGTGCACGAGAAGCGCATGTAAGTAAAACTTTTTTTTTATTTATTTGTTTATTGTGATTGTATTCTTCTGTACTTGATATGCAATGCACTGCTTTCTTGATTTTCCTCTGACAGTTGGCAACGCCACTGTTTTCTTTGAGTTTTGATTTCATTATAGACAGGTTTCTTGTTTATAAGCATACCGTGTTTGAGCCAACCAGCAATACCCGCTGAATCACGTGACCCCTACCTGTGTTGAGCTGCGGCGCAAAAAAGTTTAAACAGGGCTCTATGGAGAAAAGTATAATGGAGCTCTATGGAGAAACCATGGCACTCCCTTGACTAAAAGTATAATGGAGCTCTATGGAGAAACCATGGCACTCCCTTGACTAAAAGTATAATGGAGCTCTATGGCGAAACCATGGCACTCCCTTGACTAAAAGTATAATGGAGCTCTATGGAGAAACCATGGCACTCCCCTGACTAAAAGTATAATGGAGCTCTATGGAGAAACCATGGCACTCCCCTGACTAAAAGTATAATGGAGCTCTATGGAGAAACCATGGCACTCCCCTGACTAAAAGTATAATGGAGATCTATGGAGAAACCATGGTACTCCCCTGACTAAAAGTATAATGGAGATCTATGGAGAAACCATGACGATCCCCTGACTAAAAGTATAATGGAGATATATGGAGAAACCATGACACTCCCCTGACTAAAAGTATAATGGAGATATATGGAGAAACCATGACGATCCCCTGACTAAAAGTATAATGGAGCTCTATAGAGAAACCATGGTACTCCCCTGACTAAAAGTATAATGGAGCTCTATGGAGAAACCATGACACTCCCACTCCCCTGACTAAAAGTATAATGGAGCTCTATTGAGAAACCATGGCACTCCCCTGACTAAAAGTATAATGGAGCTCTATGGAGAAACCATGACGATCCCCTGACTAAAAGTATAATGGAGATATATGGAGAAACCATGGTACTCCCCTGACTAAAAGTATAATGGAGATCTATGGAGAAACCATGACGATCCCCTGACTAAAAGTATAATGGAGATATATGGAGAAACCATGACACTCCCCTGACTAAAAATACAACGTGGCTCTATGGAGAAACCATGGCACTCCCCTGACTAAAAGTACAACGGGGCTCTATGGATAAACCATGGCACTCCCCTGACTAAAAGTACAACGTGGCTCTATGGAGAAACCATGGCACTCATCTGACTAAAAGTTGCTTCAAACTAAAACAGCTGGGTGTCATTTTGCATGGCTGTCAGTGAATCTTGGATTGGCATGGATTGATTGTTTCAATCGCTAGCATGGCTAACAAATGCAAATATATTCTATAGTCTGCCCCGTTGTTCTGAACAGGATTGCATTCCTTTTTACCTCTGTGATGCGCGTGCACACTGAGTCTAACGTGGACTTGGAAAGATCAGGGGCTGCATGGTTGCACAAAACATCTTACATTTTCTCCTTAAGTATGACATGGTAATTTCCTCCTCCATGACATGAAGTCGAGACAGTGAGTCGGCCTTGATGTTCTGAGATCCTGAAGTATTTCTTTGCCAAACTTTGGAGCATTCCTGACAAGCTAGCATGACATGCTTGGCAGCAATGGATTCCTTCATAGTTTCATATGATACCTTCGCACTAGCTTAAAAATTAGCCCAGGAACATCGGCTAATCGGCTAATCAACTGACAGGCATTTTAATGTCTGGGGCTAGCCAAACAAGATTTAGGATGATAGACCCCAGGGCTAACGACGCCCATGTTATCCACCCTTCACTGAAAAGGAATGTCATTCTTCATTAATGGAAAAAAGAATTGTAGCAGCCCTGCTGTTGAGGAATGCACATGGAAATGACAGATGGATGAAAGATATGGTTGCTTTAAAAGCACTGGTGGAGGAGAATCAGCCGTTTGTATCATGCTCTCTTTCTTTTCTGTATTCTCTATTTTATATAATTTACAGACCTCGGGTTGCCATAATAAGATGTAGGCCTCTGAGTAACCATCTCTCTCTCCCTCTCTTCGTATACAAACATTACTAGTGAGTCGCTAAAGCCCTATTCTGTTCTGTCCCAGGGTAACGTACGCCTATTGTCCCACTGTCCCAGGGTAATGTACGCCTACTGTCCCATGGTAACGTATGCCATACCCACTACGAACAATTGTATTAGCCTACATTTACTTCCTGCCAGGAACGGGGCAAGAAGCTTCAAAATGTATCTCCGCTCCTCTGCCTGCACGCCTGTCCTTGGAATCTATGTCATCTATGACAAAGTCGTTTCAAACTAAAACGGCTGGATGCCATTTTGCGAAATCAGCACTGGCTGTGAGTGAATCTTAGATTGGCATGGATTGATTGTTTAGATCGCTAGCATGGCTAAGAAATGCAAATATATTGTAGTCTGCCCCGTTGTTCTGACCAGGATTACGTTCCTTATTGCCTCCTTGACACACACAGTCTGACGTGGATGAGAAACTCGTCTATAGACCTGTTTGCTGTTTACAAACAAACCGTGTTCGAGCCAATCAGCAATACCAACTGAGTCACGTGACTAAGTTGCATCGGACCTGCGCAAGCTGCTGCGCTAAAATAATACGACGGGGCTCTATGGAGAAACCATGACACTCCCCTGACTAAAAGTTGTTTCAAATGAAAACAGCTGGATGTCATTTAGCCAAATCAGCACGGCTGTGAGTGTGAGTCGTTCACCATCTAGCTTTGGCATGGATTGATTGTTTAGATCGCTAGCATGGCTAACCAATGCAAATAATATTGTAGTCTGCCGTGTTGTCTGACGTATACAGCAAACAGGTCTATAGAATGGAGTGATCTTTGCGTGACAATTCCAAGCGCCAGTTCCAATTTCATTAGCCTACATTTACTTCCTGCCAGGAATGGAGCAAGAAGCTTCAACATGTATCTCCGCTCCTCTGCCAGTGCGCGCATGTCCTTGGAATCTATGTGGTCTATGATACCGGTGTGAGTGACACTCGAGTCATCATGCAACCACCACTGGTATGTCTCCGTTCAGAACGTCACACATGATCATTCACCACATCCAATTCCACGTCTACAGCTGTGACTGGTCTCTTAAATCGTCAAATGTATTGTTGTTTCACTTTTTAAAGATGGAATCTGTAATGCCGTCAAACAGCGACCTCTAGGCAAAAGAGCCCCGCTTGGTATTGTGCTTTTACTGCTTTATATATATAGTTCAGTGACTTATTATACTGTGAGTTTCTCCAGACCTCTCTCGGCAGAGCCTCAAATGTGGCCAGCAGTAGAGACCCCTCCCCCTTACCCACTGAAACCCCATTTCACACATCAGACAAAAACAAAAAACTGTAAAAACAAAGCGCAGCACCATGTTGTCATCTTTTTGCCTATAGAGGTCGCTGTTTGATGACATCACAGATTCTATCTTTAACGCAAGTCCAAAAATAAACTCTGGGTTTGGATTCTCTCCTTAAACCCAGAGACAGATCACAGGATGGAGTCTCTCCGGGGACAAACCGGAAGGTTGGCAAACCCTAATCCAGCTGGGGATCAACAAGGGAGGGGTGTGTACAGTCTAAAAAAAACCCAGCTGGTATGAACCCAGGAGGGGGGGGGGGGGGGGGGGGGGGGGGCAGAAAACCGCTGTTCGAGCGCAACCATTAATTTTGGGTCCCCGGCGTGTCGTAGGCGTCAGCCTTGGAAATCACCGCGGACCGACTGAACTCTGGTCTGGTCGAGTCCTCACCATGTAGGCTACTTGCCATCAGGATGCTCAATGACAATAACACTATGTAACAAACCATCAAATACACTCACAGCACACACATCCACACGCACACACTCACTTTAAATAAACAACTCACTGTAGCACCCACTTTAGACACTTTAACACACTTGATATTTATATTTATTGGTAAAGAGATTTGCACTACAACTCATACCTCATTGCACCTTACCCTAAGTTGTACCTCATCCCATTTCTGCATTGTTCTGTATATTGTATTGTAACTCAGTTACAAATTTTTTTCTACTCTGTATTGTATAATGTATATTGAACACTTTTGTTTTGAACAATTTTGTTTACACTTGTTACGTACTTTTGACTTCTATTTTTTTTCTTATCTATTTAATTTTTATCTAGCACACTCTCAGAAGCAGAACAGGAAAAAGCATTTCATATAAAAGTATTCTGTATTTAGGGCGGCTACGTGGCGTAGTGGGCAAGGCGCTCGCCACGAATGACGGAGACGCTGGGCTTGCCTGTTTGAGCCCAGCGCTCCACATTGCTTTCAGTTTAGCTGGTCGTCCGTACTAATACACATTGGCCGTATGAGGGGGTGGGAAACTGATGGGTGGGGATCAGGTCGGTTGGTGCGCCTGCGCAGTAGAATCAGGAAGTGTCGGGGGCAGCGTGAGCCTCCCACGCGTTACTCCTCGACACTGAGAGATCGAGCTGCGCAGGTGAAAAGATGCGACTGCTGTTACCTCAAGTACCGGAGGGGACTTGTGCTATGTATGACTTAGTCCACATTGCAGCCGGCTTGTGGGAGGCAAGAAACAGCGTTCGTGACAGGGGAGGGTTGAATTGGATGATACGAAATTGGGATGGGAGAAAAATATAGAAAATGGGAGAAAAAGTGGATAAAAAAAAAAAAGTATTCTGTATTTTTGTATGACAAGTTGACAACTAATAAAGAAACTTGAACTTGAAACTTGTGCACGGGCCCCACTGCGTC
This sequence comes from Notolepis coatsorum, assembly GCF_963971535.1. NCBI lineage: Eukaryota > Metazoa > Chordata > Actinopteri > Aulopiformes > Paralepididae > Notolepis > Notolepis coatsorum. The sequence goes on along the minus strand of NC_140180.1, from coordinate 15,081,617 downwards.
GAGGCCTACCGTACCGTACCGTACGTACAGGTGGCGCGCCCCCGGCCGTGTCATGTTGAGGTCACGGCGTGTGAAAGGATCACGCAGACGGGAGCGTTACTTGGAAGACGAGGCGGGGAGATAATGATAATGTTTCAGAGGCACACACGTGCTCCAAGGATCTCTCATTTGCAAACATACCTGTCCTTGAGGTCTCTGTTCTCGCTGGCTCCACATGTTGCCATGGGAACCTGGAGAAAGCGGGAAGGTTTTGTGCGCTGTGTTGCATTGTGTCGTGTCGTGTTGTGTTGTTTCGTGTCGTGTCGTGTGTGTGTGTGTGTGTGAGAGAGAGAGAGAGAGAGAGAGAGAGAGAGAGAGAGAGAGAGAGAGAGAGAGAGAGAGAGAGAGAGAGAGAGAGTTTGAAGGTTCAACACCAATATACTATATCAGTGAATAGTTTAGCTTTCTGTGAGGTTAAGATGGGGGCGACAGTGGCGCGGGAGGTAGAACGGTCGTCCGGTAAGCGGGAGGTTCAGGTTGGCACCTTGCCTCCGCCGTCGCTGTGTGTGAGTGAATGGGTGAATGTATAAAGCGCTTTATAAATGCAGTCCATTTACCATTTACAAAGTCAAGGAGCAGGGATTTTCTTTTTTTGGTCCGTTTTTTTTTTTATTGATGCAAATTCATTTGAAAGTTGGGGAGAAATCGCTGCCCCCTATACCCTCACAACAAAAGAGTAACCCTTAGCAAACCCTTCTCTGTGGTATAAACATAGAGAATTGATGAGTGCAATCAGCTCAAATGTTGCTCTTTTGTTTAGTGACGGCGCTAGTCATCTTTTTCCCAATGCATGGCAAATTGCGGTCACTCACTCACTCACACAGCCGCGGACGATCTGGCAGGGACGGTTATCCAAAAGCATGCACAGTCTTTCTCCTGCTCTGCCACAGCGGTCTGACTGAGCGACTCCTCCTCTGCACCTCCCTAAATCATCCTTGAACGCATTTGCAAGATGGCAACAACACAAAAGCCCCCAGCTGCTAAAAACATTGTGCATGGATCCGTGTCGCCAGAGGCATGCTTCACTTACACTTCACTTTCCTTTTGTTATTTCTGTGCATCAGTGGTTAAGGTGAAGAATGTACACTTTTCTTCAACTGCAGAGCGAGTTTATTTCCTGTTGACACGCATACCTTTGTGTACTTATAATAGATGCACCGTGGATCTGGACAGTTTAATGCTTGTTTAAACTACTAATGACTCGGTCGCAGTCAACCAGCACCTGCTAACGGGTCAAGGCTGGTTAGTGCAGCTATGGCCCCAGGTTCAAATCCAATCGGTTACACTTGTTTCTGGTGGTGAATGAGGTGAATTCACTAAAATGGTGTGAATTGGCTAATTCTAATGGTGAATTCACAAGGTACAGACACAGTCTGGCGGTGGTGGATTGACAGACTCGGGTGGTGAATTTACAAGCCGCGGACGAGATAAGATTCCAGTGGTGTATCTACAAACGACGCACGAGGTCTCTGTGAATCTTTAATGAGGGCTCTGTTTGAAATTTTGAACGAGCTCAAATGGATTCATGACTATTTAATGGAGCTTACAGAAGCCCCTGGAATCGCTGAGTGTTTCTCTTGGCATGAAAACACATCCACAGAAGAGGTGGGGTGAAGGGTGGGTGGGGGGGGGGGGGGGGGTTGGAGGGGGTGGGGGGGTGCTAGAGGGATGACTCAGGACATTTCTTCCACTTTTTCCCCCACTCCCACTGCATCTTCTTAAGTCCCATGTGACCTTTTCACATGTCATTCCTTTTTTCTTTTTCTCCCATTCGCCCAATTTAGTTGTTATGCCAATTCCCTTCCTGGTCATTGCGCGCATTGCCCTACTGTCGGTCTGGGGAGGGTGTGTAGAGTAGACTACATGCCAGCCTACTAGAGTCTCACTCGCCAGCCGCTTCTTTTCACCTGACGGCGAGAGGGGTTTCATTGGGAGAACGTAACGGGTGGCGAGGTTCACGCTATCTCCCCCAGATCCCTTCCCCGACCGACCAGTAGGAGTCGCTGTTTGCAATGGCCAGGACACATACCCCACCGGCTTCCCACCCGCGAACACTGACAATTGTGTTCATATAGGGACGACTGACCAAGCCGGAGGTACCTGGATTCGAACCCAGAGACTCTGCGGTGGTAGGCGAGTGCTTAGACCTCTACACTACCCAGCCACGCCTCACATGTCATTCCTTTGTCAAAAACACCAATAGCCAGGTACGGTCATCAACGCTACTCTGAGGGAGTTCCTCATAACTGAACCCTCTAAAGCAGGGGTCAGCAACCTTTTTGACATGGAGTGCCTGTTTGAAATATAGTTGTAACTAGTGTGCCTCAACAATATTCCATGCATTGTAATTATTTGTTCTCATAATCAGGTCTTTTTAATGATAATTTTACATTATTACATCATTATTGTTATTGTTATTATTAACAATATTATTATGATGGTTGTATCAACCCTAAATCTGAGTTGGGGGGGGGGGGGGAATGCAATGCGGACAAACAGCTGCATACAGTGCGACCATTTCACTCACATTTGCCCATTCATTTTTGGACACATCACACACCATCGGTGTGTGTACTGTACGTGTGCTGTCATAGCTCCACCTACAGGCCTAATGGAGAACACCAGGAGAACACCAGGATGTGAATGGAGGGTGAATGTGAGGTATATCGTGTAAATAAGTTTTGATTGATTGCAAGACTACACTGTAAAAAAATAAATAATAATAAGTTACCAGAACTTAAAAATATTGAGTTCAGTTACTGTGCAGTAACTTTTTCAGTTTTCAATCCATAATAAGTTAACAGAAAAATAAGTACACAACCACATTATTTCAACCTAATAAAACTATGTTTATTGTCATTGTTTTAAGAACACAAGTTGACTTGGTAATACTCACATTTTGAGTAAAAAAAATTGCTTTTAACATGTGCAATGTTCAATGAATAATGATTAATCCCACTGGTCACAATGGTGACCGTAATAATGTTTTTGTTATAAGGCTCTGCAAATGTTACTGAATGATGTAGCAATGTATTTCCAGCTAAATTGAAATAATAAACAAATAAAGGGTCTAAATTAAATATGTGGTAGTAAAAAGAACCTGTGGGAGGATTTCAACAAGATAAATGCGACAACAGTGCAAAATATTTCACTATAATTTTTCAAAGCAAAAAAAAAAAGAAATTATAATATATATATTTTTTACTGCTGCCCCCTGTGCCTATGAAAATGCCCCCGCGTGCCTAGGGTTGCCTACCCCTGCTAAAGCTTCAATTTAGCGTTGTGATACCGGCAGCGCCTCAGCGGGTGGAGCTGCCGCCTGGTCATCTGAATCCCACTCTGATCCCCAGGAGGATGTCGAAGTGTCCTAGAGCAAGGCACTGAACTCCCTCCCCCCCATAACTGCTCCCAACGAGCAGGTTGGCACCTTGCATGGTTGCCTCCGCCGTCGGCGTGTGTGCGAATGGGAGAATGTGAGGCATAAGTGGTAAAAGCACTTTGGATAAAAGTAGGCCTATATTATAAAGGCGGTCCACTTTACCATCTACCACCTGAATCTCCCAGGATTTTACATTCCATCTGGACGGTTCCACCAGGCTATATAAGCTCGCAACATGCCTGAACGTGGTTTCTGGACTTGACTCTGAGCAATGTGGAAATACTCCCCTCCAGGGGATTGATAACTTCCGTATGGAGCTCGGTTCTAACATGGAAAAAGAGGGTTTGATTGCCATGTCCTTTATGCCGGTGGTGCCGCTATCGTGGCTCCAATCTCTCCCGGTGACGTCACCGTATAGGAAAAGACTGGTTATTAAAGCTCTCGGCTCTGCAGAGAGAGCCGATGAAGCCAGGGAGCGTGTTTATGTGGACGTATTAATGATGCTATAAAATATATTAACGTGGAGCATATGGAACGGGCAGCTTGCCCTTTGAAAGCTTGTGTGTGCGTGTGATTCAGTAAATGCTTACAGTATTGTATAGTATAGCATTGCATACCGTAAATGCTTACAGTATTGTAATAGTAGCATTGTATAGAAACCCTCATAATGGTAAATGGACTGCATTAATATAGCGCTTTTTATCCGAAGCGCTTAACAATTTATGCCTGACATTCACTCACCGACGGCAGAGGCAACCATCCGATCATCGGGAGCAGTTGAGTGTCTTTGCTCAAGGAGGAGCTGGAATCGAACCGGGAACCTTCTGATTAACAGATGGCCGCTCTACCTCCTGAGCCACATACCTGCACATAATTAATTATTTTACATATCTGTGACTATATCTGTACATCCCTTACTGCTGGCCACTATGACTTACTACCATACTGTCTTCATATACCTGTATCACTGCATCACAACTCTGTACATACATCTGATTAGCACTACACTCAGTAGTACTACTCAATTATATATTTTATACCCAGTTTAATCACCTGTATGTTGTATATAACTGTTGCACTTTACTGTTACATTTCAACTCTGGTTGGATGCCAAACCTCTTTGCGTTGTACTTTACTTGTGCTGCATAATGACAATACATTTGGATCTAATCTAATCTAATCGAATCGAATCTAATCTAATCTAATCTAATCTAATCTAATCTAATCTAATCTGATCTAATATAATATAATATCATCTTTAAAATAACAATGAACTCCATTGAGTCTAGCAACACTAAAACTTTGGCGAGGACTGACTGACAGGCATGTCTTCCTGCTGCTTGCCATGGGAGGGTACAGGTGTATGCCCCCCCCCTTCCCAACCCCCCCGGCCCACACTTAATTTATATTACAGGTGTACGCTCCTCCGCCCGGCTAGAGCTCTCCTCCCAAACCCTCTGGGTGCGCGGCGCGCCCCGGCGTGCAATAATTTATGAACAAAGTTGCCAGGATTCACGAGACGGGAGTACCAAGTTTGTGATTCCTTTAGGTATTCTGGGCACGGGCTGCGATGGGCCTGAAATATAGATCACCGATCGTGGCCTGGGTATAGATTAACGGCACGCCGACCTGTGTGTGTGTGTGTTGGAAGCATGCACGGCTCGATCCGCCGTTTACAAAGTGAAGACGACTGAGTCTGTATCTGAATCCAGTGTGTCGGGGCGCCTGCTAGAGAGACTGAGAACGAGGCAGGGATGCGATGAGATGGGATGGGATGAGATATAGGAGAAGAGAAGAGAAGATGAGATGAGATGAGATATAGGAGAAGAGAAGAGAAGATGAGATTAGATGAGATGAGATGAGATGGGATGAGATGAGATGAGATATAGGAAAAGAGAAGAGAAGATGAGATTAGATGAGATGAGATGGGATGAGATAAGATAGGATGAGATGACATCTCATTCTATCTGATCTCATCTTATCTTATCTTATCATATCTACTCTTATCTTATCATATCTTATCTCACCTCATCTCATCTCATCTTCTATTATCATATCTTATCTCATCCCATCTCATCTCATCTCATATTATGATAAGAGAAGAGAAGAGAAGAGAAGAGAAGAGAAGAGAAGAGAAGAGAAGAGAAGAGAAGAGAAGAGAAGAGAAGAGAAGAGAAGAGAAGAGAAGAGAAGAGAAGAGAAGAAATGATAAATCAAATCAAATACAATAAAATCAAAATCAAATTAATTTGTTTATTTGTACGGCCCGACAACACACGTTAATGTCCCCATGGGCCGGACACGTCTTCTTTAAACAAGTCAAGAAGAAACATCATAATAAGTCAAGAAACAAAACAACACCATAAGGTCCAACAAATTTAAAATAAATGCAAAATAAATTAATGCAATGCAAACACTCCCAGACATACCCCATGCGAAGGTAAGGAAAAACTCACTAAAACCTAACAATAGGAAAAAAATGCATGTGGAGGAGAGAAACCTTAGAAGGGCCATTCAAGGGGGGATCTCCCTTCTTACATGTCGGTGATAGTAGTGTTGCAGACGGACAGTTGGTAAGCATACACTCATGTGTGTAGTGAAACACAGATGAGTGCATGCAATAGCAACTGAACATTTTGAAAAATGTAAGATAGAGCTAATAGCGATAGCAACTGAACATTTTGAAAGATTAAAGATAGAGCTGATAGCGGATCTATTTGAGGCACAGGGGGCGGCGGAAAAGAGGGTTGCGTCCTCCCCGTCTTAATCACGGGACGTTCAACACTCCGGTCATCGCTCCGACAGCCGGAGACAGGGAGATAGGGGGCGGCGCAGAGAGGGTCAAGTCAAGTCAAGTCAAGTCAAGAGATTTATTTGTCACGGCATACAAGTATACAATGAAATGCTGGGTGGTCTTGCCCGCAACGATGTGCAAATAACATATAATAGAATCAACATTGTGCAATAAACAAGTAACATTGTGCAATAAACAAGTAACATGTTAGGGCATATCGGTATATGTACATAAGTTATTTACAGAGCATGGAGGACATACTGGGTCCCTTGGTAGTGTCTTTCTGTACATGCTAATTTATACAATCTCCGGTTATACTATACTATTTTAAAGTGACCCTTCTTGGTGGCCATAAGTGTGGGCGTGTGCAGCATGAGTGTGTGCCTGCTCATGTTAAAGTGGCTGCTAGTGTGTGAGCGTGTACAGTGAGTGTGTTGTGCGTGTGCTCATGTGTGCTTGTGTGTGGAGAGTTCAGTGTTCAGGGCTCTGATGGCCTGGGGGAAGAAGCTGAACCGAAGTCTCTCTGTCCTAGCAGCTGTTGTTCGCAGGCGTCTGCCTGACCTGAGCAGCATGAACAGGCTGTTGTTGGGGTGGTGAGGGTCTTTCATTATTCTGCAGGCTCTGGATTTGCACCTCTTGTTGTATATAACCTGCAGGGGTGGTAGTGCAATACCCGTGGTACGCTCGGCTCGGTATCCAGGCGCTCAGAGCGGAGCTCAGACCGAGCTCGATCAGCTTGTCCACCAGTCTGGTGGGGACTATGGTGTTGAACGCTGAGCTGTAGTCAATGAACAACAGTCTCACATAGCCCCCCTTCTGACGGTCCAGGTGAGAGAGGGTGCTGTGCAGTACTTGGGAGACCGCATCGTCAGTGGACCTGTTTGGCCTGTATGCAAATTGCATAGGGTCCATATCACTGGGGAGGGAGGCACAAATGTGATCCTTGACCAGCCTCTCAAAGCATTTCATGGCCACAGAGGTGAGTGCCACCGGTCTGTAGTCATTGAGACCTGCTGGGGAGGGTTTCTTTTGGTACCGGGATAATGGTAGACATCTTGAAGCAGGCAGGGACCACTGACTCCTTCAGGGATCGATTAAATATGGTGGTGAACACAGGGGCTAGCTGGTTAGCACAGGACTTAAGTAATGCGTCCTGTTATTCCATCTGGGCCAGCCGCCTTCCTGGTGTTCACCTGCATAAATGCTCTTCTCACACTGTGTACCGTCAATGAGAGAGCGTCCCCGCCCCCCCGCGGATGCCCCCCCTCCACTACAGCCGGCGCACCAGTGACGTCACTAGCCGTTGAGCTAGCAGCGCCACTGTTTGCACCAAACCGCGCGTAGAAGGTGTTGAGCTGGTCCGCAAGGGAGGCGTCGTCGCTCCCCATTGAGGGGGCGCTGACTTTGTAGTCAGTTATCGTCCTCAGTCCCTGCCATAAGCCTCTTGTGTCATTCTGTGCCATTTGTGCCTCCATCTTGTCGGCATACGTCCTCTTAGCAAGTTTAACAGCCTTGCGCAGAGTGTAGACTGTTGTCTTGTACTCTTCCATGTTTCCTGACTCTCTGCCAAGGTTATAAGCAGTGGTGCGAGAGTTCAGAGCTGCTCTGATAGTACTGTCCACCCATGGTTTCTTGTGGGGACAATACTGTCAGCGAGTGTTGTTATAAAGCTCACAACAGTGTCTGTGAACTCGCTGACGTCACTGGTGCTTCTCTCGAACATTCCCCAGTCGACGTCATCGAGTGCGTCCTGAAGCGTGGCCTCTGATTGGAGGGTCGCAACCTCCCCGACATCATCGCGGGATGTCCAGCACTCCGGTCATCACTACGAGACAGCCGGAGACAGGGAGACAGGAGGGCACGCAGAGAGGGTCGCATCCTCCCGGCCTTCATCACGGGACGTCCAGCACTCCGGTCATCAACTACGAGACAGCCGGAGACAGGGAGACAGGGGAGACGGGACAGAATAATGATATGATAATATATGATATTTATGATATGATATGATATGATATGATAGATTGATATGATTGATATGATATGATATGATATGATATGATATGATATGATATGATATGATATGATATGATATGATATGATATGATATGATATGATGAGATGAGATGAGAGGAGATATGATAAGAGAAGATAAGATAAGATAAGATATCCTTTATTGATTCCCTTGGGGGAAATTCGGGTGTCATGGCAGCGTGGGGGGAGGGGAGGGGGGGGGGGGAAGGTACAGGTATGGGCAGTCCATGCCCACGGTTGTGGAGCCTGATGGCCGCCGGTACGAGGGCACGAGAGAGACTGAGAACGGGGGCAGAGGGATAACGGATCATGTCTGGGAGAAGTTTCCTCTGCCTATGTGTCAGTGTTAAGAAGACATTAAGTGCGACCGTTAGACCAGTGAAGGACAAACAGACTCGGCTCTCTCAGAGCACGGAACTGAGACCAGCAGCCTGGCAGACCCCCCCCCCCATCTCTCTCTCTCTCTCACTCTCTCTCTCTCTCTCTCTCTCTCTCTCCTCTCTCCTCTCTCTCTCTCTCTCTCTCTCTCTCTCTCTCTCTCCTCCTCTCTCTTTCCCCGCCAAGCGTCCCTCTTCCTCTCCATCAGGGACGTGCAGAGACATGTGGGGAGACAGGTGCTCAGCCAAAAAGAAGGGTGCACACCAAAGGTGCATGCAGACTTTTTTTTTTTTTTTTTTTTTCATGTTTTTTGCTTTGCTGTCTGGTACGTAATTACCTCTTAATCAGTCTCTCTCTCTCTCTCATCTCTCTCTCTCTCTCTCTCACTCTCTCTCTCTCTCTCTCTCTCTCTCTCTCTCTCTTCTTCTCTCTCTCCCTGCCCACTCCTCTCCCTCTCTCTATATCTCTCTTTCCCTCTCTCTCCTCTC